>NC_060179.1:34903379-35065270 GCF_021184085.1 Oncorhynchus gorbuscha | reverse complement strand
AATGAGACAGAACAGGGCTGTGGCAGGGTTTGACAAACTACCTCCATATACAGTATACACCCTCCTTGTGCCCCACCGCCCCCCATCGTCCCTCGATAACACCATCAATTATCTCCTGCCATGAACAAGGACCGGCTCCACTAAACAACACACATCCACTTATCCACCCAACATTTATTTCCCCCCCCTTCTCTTTGTCTCTTTCTTTTCTCTGTCTCATTCTATCCATTCTCTCACCTCTTACAATCTTACAGATTACTGGCACTACCTTTATTGTTTCACTCCACCACTCCATCCCTTCACCCAAAATGTGGAAGAAATCAATGGGTCTGAATACTTTACGAATGCACTTTATCCGTTTAGAGGTGAGTAAAGATCTCCCTCTAGTGCAGGGCTGCCCAACCCTCTTCCTGGAGATCTACCATCCTGTGTGTTTTCAGTCCAATTTAACACACTTGATTCTACTAATTAGCTGCTCAACAAGACGTTAACTAGCTGAATCAGAACTGCTAAATTAGGGTTGGACTGAAAACCTGCAGGAGAGTAGATCTCCAGGAAGAGGGCTGGGCAGCCCTGCTCTAGTGGAACTTGTATTTTCATAAAGCATTCTTTCAAATAGGTGGCCAGCGTAGGCTGTTCAGAGCAAGACATCTGTTTTTCAAATGTCTGAAGGACTGCCAGAGGTAGAATAAGTCAATCTAGCCTTAAGTTTATTTTATGAAATCTTTAAGACAATTCATAGGTTACCTTTAATATTTTATATGGGGCATGCTTATCTGCAACAGAGTTGGTTAGAGAGGTCAAATATTTAAGGGCCTGATCTGAATAGAGGACACACTCTCCCAAACATACACCCCAAGGTCATTACAGGAAATGTTGCTCATTGAAAGTTCAAAAATGTATCTTTGTAATAATGTACAGATGCGATTTAGATAGCTTAGTATCTCTAATGCAGGCAAATGGATAATGGTCACTGAGCTCATTAGCAAAGATTCCATTGGCTGTTTACTTATGAGGAGTGTTTGTCAGAATGATATCCAAAAGAGTAGATTTTTCATGGTGTTTTGTGTTGGTGGGTTGGTATAGTTATCAGTTGAGTAAAATTTAGCTTAGTACAAATATCTTTCAGTTTCTCTGATACTGGCACCAACCAATCCAGGTTAAAATCACACAATATTAGTCATTCAAATTTAGCATTGTTAGACATCAAGTCAGAAATTTGCTGAGAGCAATTGGGAGGGCCGAGGGAGGGCGACAAACAAGGCCCACATTTAGGACAAGGGATTTAAATTGCTTGGGGACAGAGGTGGTAATACACACAGCAACATTCAAGTTGTTCTTTATGAATATGGTGACAACCCCACCTCTGCAAGCTATGTCCGATCTATAAACATTATGTCCATTCAGAGACACATCAGAGTCTGACACAGGCATTTTGTTTTTACTATCAAAATGCCCATGATGGTTTGAGAAGACAGAATGTCAAATAACAGCATTTTTTAAATTCAAACTTTATACATTTACATAAATCAGTCCAAGGCCGCAGCTGCAGGATTTCAGATCCGATGGAGTCTCTAACACAAACATGCTATGACCAGTAGTTAAGCCTCTATATGAAATAGCCATGGGCTTGGCTTGAAATGGCATGGATATAAAATTGCTTAGAACTGTGCCATTTGATCAATGAGGGTTACCTGTTGTGGGCAAGGACTGATATCCCATCACTTTTTTTGTATATATGGGAGCACTTCTCATCCAAGCTCCTCTCCTGTTCGGGTTCTGGCCGTCCCTTTTTAGGACCTGCGTCGCTCCGAAAACAGAGTGTCAATAAAAATCCAATGCTTTTTCAGAGCACCATGTGTTTGATGTATTTGATACCATTCACTCATTCTGCTCCATGAACCAGTTCTCTCCAATTAAGATGCCACCATCCTTCTGTGGTCTCTCCCTCTCTTTCTCGCTCCCCCTCCCCAGCTGTCTTTTCCCCCCTTCTTTTTGCATCTCTCGCTCTCTCTCTGAGGTAAAGAGCTGTTTTAATGGAACAGAGGTAGGTAGTTAATTACCTTCCTGACAGAATATCAATAAATATTTGATGCGAAAAGAACAGAAAGGGAAGGGATGTGAGGGGAAACATGCGACACAGATAGGCCTACGTTTACATGTATTGATTATATTCAAAAGGAAAGGCGGTTGGTTGAAGTATAAACCAACCAAATAATAGTTTCATTGGAGAAGCTTAAGTTAGTTAGTGAGTGAGTGAGTTAGCTAGTTAGTGAAACGTATGCTTGAGTGATTCTTATGTTGGGTGTCTTATGTTAGGTGTTCATACAATTGTTCATGGAGAAACAACTAAATTGGATGAAAACTAACACATTTAGACTTTTGGGTGTAATTTCCTTTTAGTTGCCAACGGAACGATAGAGAGAAGAGAGACGAGAGAGAGAGAAGAGAGAGCGAGAGAGTGAGAGAAAGGAGGGGGAAGCACAGGGACAAGACATGATAATAAGAGGTATAGAAGAGCGCCTCCTGGAAAGAACCTAATAAGACCAGTCATTCACAGGAGACATGGAAGACAGGATGGACGCCAATCCGAAGAAGAGTCGCACAGGGCGCAGGTACGACCTGGGAGACAAAAGAGTCAACTTACGAGAAGCTGGAATCTTAATGACATGATAATTAATGAGGAATGTTCCTTCTGATGAGCTGGTCTCATTTCATGGCAAGGTTTTCAATAAACAAATAAAAGATAGAAATTGTATTCTTACTAATGATATACTTCTGCCAGGTAAACCTACTTTGCAGTTAACATTTATTTGAGAAGGTTTTGGGGAAAGTACCTGCTACACACAAAGTGATAATCAAATGTGCGCACCACACAGACAGAGAGAGAGAGGCAATAGTGTTGGGAATAATTGGCAGATATTGTGGTAGGTTTGGCTTTTTAAGCCAATAATCGTTAACCAGGTGCAAAATAATGTCAATGTTGCCTTGATTAATTAGAAGCTAGGAGCTTGCGGCGTCTGATACTTGTGAGATTTGTTTCTGACAGTTTGCAGAGGAAAACGTGAAAATTGCCATGTACTTTTAGAATTGTTTGGCAAGCTACTCGTAGGTGGGCTGCGAACAACTAGTAGCTCGCGATCGACCTGTTGGATAACCATACTACTTTCTGTTCAGTTTGAGAAGGAGAGAACGAAGATGAGGAGGACCGGAGGTCAACTTTGATAGCTTGCTACTAATATAATTGATTTTTATTAAAAACAATACTTTTCTTGCCCATTATGTATTTTTCAGAGTTATTAACCTCACAATAACCCAGATTATAGTAATTTACATTGTTGTGCTGAAATTTGAAGCAGCAGCTGCGGCACAATCAATCTGAAATGGACAGCTCATGGTGGGTGGTATAAGTAATTTAAATCATTTTCCTTTTAATTAGACTTCACTAATAACAAGAGGGCTTTGTGTTGGAGCCTGTTTCTTCCTATTTAAGAAATAAGAGGTCGGCCTGCCTACCTGTTTGACAGACAAAATAAGGCCATAGGCTGCTATATTCTTAGATGTGTCGGTCAATTTTTTCACCCACCACTCTCTCTTGAAACATGCTACCTCTGTGTCAGCGAAGGGCTGTTAAGTTAAAACCAAGACTTAATTTAAAAAATAAAAGGTTCTATTTATTTAACTAGGCAAGTCAGTTATGAATAAATTCTTATTTACAATGACAGTTTACTCCGGGAAAATCCATACAACTCTGGGCCAATTGTGCACCGCACTATAGGCCGCACAGCCGGATGTGATACAGCCTGGATTCGAACCAGACACTATAGTGACACCTCTTGCACTGAGATGCCATGGAGGTGCCTTGGACCGCTGCGCCACTCGGGAACCAAATTGAGGGAGTATGGGAGGGTATGCCATGGGTCTCCCTTTTACTTAAGAAAATGGCAAAACGCACCAGCCTACCCCTTGCTATTTTAAGATTTTGCAGAAAATAAAATGCATAAGATTATATAAAGTGATCTATAAAAACGCTTTGGTCTTTGTTGCTTTATGTAAGAAACAAGCTGCAAAATCATTTGTTTCTTTGGCATTCAGAGGCTGACTTTGCTTGGGAAGGAATCTAATTCTGTCACTACCAATTAATTAAGATATTCACTTTCTGTACAATAGATGTTTAAACCCAGACAGCTTTTAGGGAAACACTCTCATTGGGTTAATCCGTTGAAAAAGAGTAGCCAGCTGTTGAAGCTTACGTTTTTCTGTGTCGGTAGACCTACTCTGTCTGGGCTGATACGATGCGACAATAGATTCATGCAGTCATTTTATTATAATGGAGATCTTTCCACCCGTACTCTTGTCCACGGTGAACTTGCAACTTTCTGGCCCTTAGCCCTGTGTGTTATCAGAAATATCGATAAAACACAGTTGCAATGTAATGCTTCCAGGACGATGAACAGTTTCTAAAATTGCATATCTAAAGCTCTGGTCTGTCGAAGAAGTGAGGGTAAACGGTAGATATGTTCTCTGCCATCCACTTTGTTTTCGGGCGGTGTTCAGCAGTCAATGTCATGACCTTCTAGCCATCACTGATCCATTTTTCATTTTCCATTGTTTTTGTCTTGTCTTCCTTCACACCTGGTTCGAATCCCATCAATTACATGTTGTGTATTTAACCCTCTGTTTCTCCTCATGTCCTTGTCGGAGATTGTTTGATTGTATGTTTTGTGCAAGTCATGTGTCAGTGTGCGACGGGTTTGTACCCACTTTTATTATTTTTTGTATATTTTGTTTTTTTGTTTAGTTTTATGAACACTTATTAAACGACTGCCTTTATACCAAGTTTGTTCTCCTTCACCTGACTTCCCTTCCACCAATACGCACCTATTACTGTCATGTTTTGTCATATATTGTCTTGTCCTTGTGCTTTCCCTTCTGTTCGTTTCCCCCTGCTGGTCTTATTAGGTTCGTTCCCTTTTTCTATCCCTCTCTCTCCCCCGCCCTCTCTCTCTTCTCTTTATCGTTCCGTTCCTGCTCCCAGCTGTTCCTCATTCTCCTAACTCACTCATTTACTCCTTTCACACCTGTCCCCTATTTTGCCCTCTGATTAGAGTCCCTATTTCTCCCCTTGTTTTCCGCTTCTGTCCTTGTCGGATCCTTGTATGATGTTCGCTGTGCTGTGTCCTTGTCTCGCCCTGTCGTGTTTTGTCTCCTTAAGATGCTGCGTGTGAGCAGGTGTCTTAGTCTGCTACGGTCGGTGCCTTCCCGAAGCAACCTGCAGTCAATGGTCGAGTCTCCAGTCTGTCCTCGTTACTACGAGTGGATTTAAGTTTTTTCATGTTTTGTTTTCTTCTTGATTTTTCCAGGATTATTACCTTTGTCATATACTGGAATAAAGACTCTGTTTTCGTTAAGTCGCTTTTGGGTCCTCATTCACCAGCATAACAATTACAGGCCATCCATTTTCATTTCAAAGAGGGATGATTTTCTCAATGTAACCCTTATTCTAAATAACGTTCACTCCCATATTACATTTACTATAATGACTATACTATTTCCAATCACCATTATGTTTGTTTATTTTTTATATCTCGTTTTGAGGTCTAATTACGTGGATGCTCAGGAGATTCTCAATTGTGCAACAGCCTGTCCTGTCTTCAACTCCTCCATCCTCCTCTCCTCTGTGACCATTTAACAGGTAAGTGTTTGTAGAGAGGTCGAGGAGAGTGTCAATTCGTTAATAGATGAACAGAGAAGTGTACTCCACTCCTGTGTAGCTTCCTCTCACCGAAGATACTCATGAGTATCCTTTCACCGGCTCTTTTTTAAAGTCTGCCACCCCCATTAGAATCAGCTGTTTTCTCTAAGGAGAAAAGAATATACATATTTAAAAACAATGTGTTACTTTTGCTTTTATCTATAAAACAACTAGCTAAATTAGTTATCACTAATATACTGTATTTTGTGATTCCCCTTCTGTAAACGTCAACCCAATTTAGATTCTCCCCTCCTGTAGGCTAGTTGGGCCATTTTCGGTTTCATGCTATGTTCGGATTCACGCTATCTATTCAGGACAGTATAGACAATGTTCTGCTGTTGCTGTATCTCTGTTTATGTAGTATTTTGGCATTCTGTCTTTGTAGCCATTAAATAAAAAAATTAAGCAAAAAAAAAAAATATATATATATAGATATATATAGATATATATATATGTCACATGCTCCGAATACAACTGGTGTACACTTTACTGTGAAATGTTTGCTTACGAGCCCTGCCTAATGATGCAGAGTTTAAAAATAATAATACTATTTAAATTGTAACACAAGAGAAACAAAATTAAATACACAAGAATGGGGCTATGTGCAGGAAGTGCCCGTACCAGATCAATATGCAAATACGAGGTATTTGAGGTAGATACATGAAGGCAGGGTACAGTGACTAGGCATCAGGATAGATAATATACGTAAAATGAAGAACAGAGTAGCAAGACCAAATTGTGTAAAAGTGTGTGTGTGTGTGTGTGTGTGTGTGTGTGTGTGTGTGTGTGTGTGTGTGTGTGTGTGTGTGTGTGTGTGTGTGTGTGTGTGTGTGTGTGTGTGTGTGTGTGTGTGTGTGTGTGTGTGTGTGTGTGTGTGTGTGTGTGTGTGTGTGTGCGTGTACGTGTGTGATTACAGTGCATTCGGAAGTATTTAAAAAACAGTTTTTGCTTTATCGTAATGGGGTATTGTGTGTTGTGTGTTGTTTGATGAGGAAAAACATTAATTTAAACAATTTTAGAATAAAGCTGTAATGTAACAAAATGTGGAAAATGTCAAGGGGTCTGCTTGGGTGGTTGGTGTCTTTGTTGGGCCTTCCTCTTGACACCACCTGATATAGAGGTCCTGTATGGCACGGAGTTCAGCCCCAGCGATGTACTGGGCTGTCCACTCCACCTTTTGTAGTGCTTTTCCATACCAAGCAGGCCAGATGCTCTCGATAGTGCAGCTGTTGGGGCGGTATGTGAATTGGAGTGGGTCTAGGGTGTCTGGGATGATGGTGTTGATGTGTGTCATGACCAGCCGTTCAAAGCATTTCATAATTACAGATGTGAGTGCTATAGGGCGATAGTTAATTAGGCAAGTTACCTTGTAGCTATTGGGAACAGGGACAATGGTGGTGCGTAGAAACATGTTAGGATTACAGACTGGGACAAGGAGAGATTGTCAGTTAAGACACTTGCCAAATGGTCTCTGCATGCTTTAAGAATGTCCGTCCGATTGTTAACCTTTTCAAACTTTTGCTCACATTTGTCACGGAGAGTGAGATCACACAGTCATCTGGAAAAACAGGGGCTTTCACGCAAGGCACAGTGTTATATTCCTTGAAGTGAGTATAACAGGCATTTTGCTCATTTGAGGGTTACACTTTGTAATCTGTTATCGTCTGCAAGCCCTGCAACATACTACGAGCGTCGGAGCCAGTGTAATAGGATTGCAGCTTCTCCTACATTGTCCTTTTACAAGTTTGATGTCTCGTTGGAGGTAGTAGTGGGCTTTCTTGTATGCATCCATGTCCTTGTCCTGTTCCTTGTAAGCAGTAGCTCTAGCCTTTAGCCCAGTGAGGTTGTTGCCTGTTATCCATGGTTTTTGGTTTGGATATGTTATGATGACATTGTCTATATACTTCTTGATGAAGCCCATGACTGTTGTGGTAAGTTCCTCAATGCTATCGGATGAATCCCGGAACATATCCCAGTGTGTACTAGCAAAACAGTCTTGTAGCCTTACGTCTGCTTCATCTGACCGCTTCCGTATTGAGCGAATGACTGGTGCTTACTGTTTAAGCTTTTGTTTGTAAACAGGAAGCAGGAGAATGGTGTCATTGGTCAGATTTGCCGAAAGGAGGACAACGGAGGGCCTTTTATGCGTTTCTGTGGGTACGATAAAAGTTGTCTAGAGTTTAAGCGCCCTTAGTGGCGCAGGAGACATATGATGGTAGAAATGAGGTAGGACGGTTTTAAGTCTCCCAGCGTTAAAGTCTCCGTCCACCAGAAACGCTGTCACTGGGTGAGTTTCTTGTTTGTTTATGGCCCCATACAGTTTGTTGAGGGCCAGAGTGGTGTTGGCTTGTGGAGTGATGTAGACAACCATGATAATTATGGATTAGAACTGTCTTTGAAGATAAAAGGATCTGCAGCTTACCATGAGGTTTTCTATGTCAGGTGAGCAAAAGTTTGAGATTTCCTTCCCTCTTGAAGCTGCACACCAGTTGTTATATATAAAAAACACACTCATCCTTTCCATAACCCCGAATCCAGCGTCTGATTCTGCTGCTGCATGGAGAATCCACGGTGTACTACGCGCATAGCGTCATTTTCCAGCCACATTTCAGTAAGACATACAACATTTCTGATTTTCAAGTCTCACTGATAGCAGACTCTCAAACGAAGCTCATCCATTTTATTCTCGAGTGACTGAACATTTGCCAAAAGAACAGAGGGGAGCCCCATTTCTCTTTGCCTCAATTTCACCAGGATTCCATCTCGTCTCCTGCGTCCATGCCTGCAGCGTTTCGGTAGCCCATTGAACAAATGAATAAGGCCCGGTATGAACATCGGAACAGCCGAGTCGGAGTTGAAGTCGTATTTGAAGTCGAAATTGAGGTTAGTAGCTGTCGATCTGATTTCCAGAGTGCTTGGCGATCATATGTGAAAATAATATCAACTTTCTGTACAAAAAAATAAAGATAAACATGATAAATGTCACTAAATAGCTAAGTTGAGTTGGAACTTGTAACATGTCGCCCATCATCTTTTTGCATGCTAGTCTTTCGCATTTGCTAGTCATTTTTGTTAGGTTGCTACAGTAAGTAGCCTAGTCTTTGTAGCCTATTGCCCTGTCTGTTTGTCAAAACTTTTATCAACCTTTATTTAACTCGGCAAGTCAGTTTAGAACACATTCTTTGGGGACATTTAACAGAATGTGACTTGCAGAATGGGTGTTATATGTGGAGAATGAAGGCTGCAGTAGATATGTCAGATAGGGGGAGTGAGGCCTAAGAGGGCTTTATAAATGAGCATTAACCAGTGTGTTATGCACTTGAGTGAGGACCCAAAAGCGGTTTAACAAAAACAGAGTCCTTTAATGTAAACACAGGGAAGACATAGATCCTCTTCAGATGTAGATAATGGAAAAATAGACAAACCGCAGAGAGGGCGACAAAATGAAACAAAAAGTCCTTCTGATAATTACAAAAGAGCCCCCTTCTTAGCAGCAGAGGAGAATAGCTGGGTTAGCGGCGACAGGCTGCAGGTCTCTCTGGGTAGGCGCGGGTCGTAGAGGAACAGTGGTACCTGATCTCACGTAGCATCAGATGAACTGGACACAGTACAAACTATAAGACAGTTAGCTGAGTACAGGATGCACTTGCCAGGCAGATTCCGACAGGACGGGACAAGGATGAAGCAAACGAGACGATAGTTTGTTTCTGGCATGAGAAACTCAAACGAGAATCTGACAAAGAAAGAAGCAGGAACAGAGAGAGAAATAGAGACCTAATCAGAGGGAAAAAGGGAACAGGTGGGAAAAGGGTGAACGAGGTAGTTAGAGGAGATGAGGAACAGCTGGAGGAGGAGAGAAAGAGAAGGTAACCTAATACGACCAGCATAGGGAGACAGAGTGAAGAGAAAGAACAGGAACAAGACATAATATGACAAGACATGACACAGTGGGTCTTGCGTTGGGTATACAGAGATCACCAGTTTACAGAAGAGTATAGAGTTCAGTGATGTGTCCTATAAGGAACATTGGTGGCAAATTTGATGGCCAAATGGTAAAGAACATCTAGCCGCTCAAGAGCACCCTTACCTACCGATCTATAAATTATGTCTCCATAATCTAGCATGGATAGGATGTTCATCTGAATCAGTGTTAGTTTGGTAGCTGGGGTGAAAGAGGAGAAATTACGATAGAGGAAACCAAGTCGAGATTTAACTTTAGCCTGCAGCTTTGATATGTGCAGAGAGAAGGACAGTGTACCGTCTAGCCATACTCCCAAGTACTTGTATATGGTGACTACCTCAAGCTCTAAATCCTCAGAGGTAGTAATCACACCTGTGGGGAGAGGGGCATTTGTCTTACCAAACCACATGACCTTTGTTTTGGAGGTTTCAGGACAAGGTTAAGGGCAGAGAAAGCTTGTTAAATACTAAGAAAGCTTTGTCGTAGAGTATTCAACACAACATCTGAGGGAGGGGCCAGCTGAGTACAAGACTGTTTAATCTGCATATAAATTGATGAGAGAGCTTCCTACTGCCTGAGCTATGTTGTTGATGTAAGTTGAGAAGAGTGTGGGGCCTAGGATCGAGCCTTCTGGTACACCCTTGGTGACAGGCAGTTGGCTGAGACAGCAGATGTTCTGACATTATATACTGCACTATTTGAGAGAGGTAGTTAGCAAACTTGACCTTCAACTATTTATTTTGCCTTGAATACCTAGACTGAAAATGCTTCACCATCAAATTTGCACTGTGGGCTTTTACAAGCACTGTAAGTAAAACCATAATATTTCTTCACACTTCTCTGTCTGCTCAACAACTCTGTGCCTCAACACCCAACTAACTAGGCTGCTGGGCCTGTTATTCTAAGAGTATTATTTGATTTAAAATAACAAATAGTTGTTGAAAAAATAAATAAGACAAAAGAGTGCTGGTTAATTTCACAGGTTTATTTAATAGATCACTGAAACAGCTGTGTTTTTCTGTCAACCCGGACACAAACAGAAACTACTATAGGAAATGTACATCACTGATTGACAAACACACAAGCAGACTGACAACCCTAAGTCTCCTTCCCTCTCTCATAATCATACAGTACAGGTGTTCTAGGGATAGAAAGGTGAGAAAATGTATCCATCGCTGAGTCCTAATTGGCACCCTCTTCCCTATATAGTGCACTACTTTTGACCAGGGTTCATAGTGCTCTGGTCAAATGTAGTGCACTATATAAGAAATAGGGTGCCATTTGGGACACACATCCTACTCAGGGACGCAGTCCAAAAATCCCCACTCGAATGCTTCATCAAACATTGTGTACAGACACCTTTTATAACTACACTGCTCAAAGAAATAAAGGGAACACTTAAATAACACAATGTAACTCCAAGTCAATCACACTTCTGTGAAATCAAACTGTACACTTAGGAAGCAAAACTGATTGACAATATATTTCACATGCTGTTGTGCAAATGGAAGAGACAACAGGTGGACATTATAGGCAACTAGCAAGACACCTCCAATAAAGGAGTGGTTCTGCAGGTGGTGACCACAGACCACTTCTCGGTTCCTATGCTTCCTGGCTGATGTTTTGGTCACTTTTGAATGCTGGCGGTTCTTTCACTCTAGTGGTAGCGTAGTGTCCAGAGCATGGAGGCGCTATAAGGAGACAGGCCAGTACATCAGGAGATGTGGAGGAGGCCGTAGGAGGGCAACAACCCAGCAGCAGGACCGCTACCTCCGCCTTTGTGCAAGGAGGAGCACTGCCAGAGCCCTGCAAAATGACCTCCAGCAGGCCACAAATGTGCATGTGTCTGCTCAAACGGTCAGAAACAGACTCCATGAGGGTGGTATGAGGACCCGACGTCCACAGGTGGGGGTTGTGCTTACAGCCCAACACCGTGCAGGACGTTTGGCATTTGCCAGAGAACACCAAGATTGGCAAATTTGCCACTGGCGCCCTGTGCTCTTCACAGATGAAAGCAGGTTCACACTGAGCACATGTGACAGACGTGACGGTCTGGACACGCCGTGGAGAATGTTCTGCTGCCTGCAACATCCTCCAGCATGACCGGTTTGGCAGTGCGTCAGTCATGGTGTGGGGTGGCATTTCTTTGGGGGGCCTCACAGCCCTCCATGTCCTCGCAAGAGGTAGCCTGACTGCCATGAGGTACCGAGATGAGATCCTCAGATCCCTTGTGAGACCATATGCTGGTGCGGTTGGCCCTAGGTTCCTCCTAATGCAAGACAATGCTAGACCTCATGTGGCTGGAGTGTGTCAGCAGTTCCTGCAAGAGGAAGCCATTGATGCTATGGACTGACCCCAGACATGAATCCAATTGAGCACATCTGGGACATCATGTCTCGCTCCATCCACCAACGTTGCACCACATATTGTCCAGGAGTTGGCGGATGCTTTAGTCCAGGTCTGGGAGGAGATCCCTAGGAGACCATCCGCCAACTCATCAGGAGCATGCCCAGGCGTTGTAGGGAGGTCATACAGGCATTTGGAGGCCACACACACTACTGAGCCTCATTTTGACTTGTTTAAGGACATTACATCAGTTGGATCAGCCTGTAGTGTGGTTTTCCATTTGAATTTTGAGCGTGACTCCAAATCCAGACCTCCATGAGTTGATAAATTTGATTTCCATTGATCATTTTTTGTGTGATTTTGTTGTCAGCACATTCAACTATGTAAAGAAAAAAGTATTTAATAAGAATATTTCATTCATTCAGATCTAGGATGTGTTATTTTAGTGTTCCCTTTATTTTTTGGAGCAGTGTATATTATTTGACATTCCTCTTTACCTTCATTTGCATATGAGACCCCAACCTCTACTAACTCCATCTAAGCATCATGCATTGCATCTTTTAACAATGGATCTATTGGCAGTACAACATGGATTTCCAACACATTGAGTCCATTGGTTCAAGTCATTTTACTGGCTGTATGTATTATTACATCAAACAACACTGATCTAAAGCAGTGGTGGCTGGTGCCACTTTAAACCCAACGACGGGCCCATTGTAATGGCTGGAATGGAATACATGGAAAGGTAACTCCATTCCAATTTATGAGCCATCCTCCCCTCAACAGCCACCACTGACCTAAATAAATTCTTTGGCCATTAGACCTTCAGATAAGAGGCTAGCTATGATGGAGACAGACACCCATAGGGCTCTGGTCAAAAGTACAGCACTGTATAGGGAATAGGTAGCAATTTGGGAACCAAACCAAAGCCTGGCTGGGTGTGAGGCCTTGAGTTGTGTCCATATTAGTTCAACATCTAGTTTTGATTTACATTTGGTAAATTCAACGTGAAATCAACAAAAAATGTCACCAGGTCATTGGATTTAGGTTAAAAGTTGGATTAATTATTTTTTTTTATGTATTTTTTTTCAAATCAAATCAGTTTTCCACATTGATTCAAACAACATCGATTCAACTAGTATATGCCCAGTGGGTACTGTTTATGCTGTTTACTGTGGTATCTATCTACAGACAATGTAACTAGTGTAACTAATGTAACGAGTCTGGTTTACTGGCACCATACATTTACAGCATATTCAATACATCTTCAGTGTTTGTCTAATATAACAATACTCAGGGCGGCTTATGTATCATTAGATAAGTTAATCAATAGCTGACAATCAATTGCCCCTTTGCTGACTCATATGCACCACCTCAAAATGTCTGTTACAATGAGTAAAAAAAAGTTGTCAGCTATTGAGCCACCACTTACTGTGTATCGCAGGGAGATGCCAGGGCCACCAACGGCCATGATAGAACATCTGCATGACCTCTATGCCTGCATCCCAAACTGCACCATATCCCCTATATTGTGCACGTTGGGGCCCTGGAAAAAAAGTAGTGCACTTTAAAGGGAATAGGGTGCCATTTGGCACATACCCTTTCTCTATCCTTCCCCTCTAAACATCAAACAGAAATCCTGGGCTGCTACTATGTTTGGCACTAATGTAACTCCATATTGGACTCCTTAAAAAGCCAGCCATTAAGTGAGATGGCACAATCTCAGTTTAATAGCTAGCCTAGAAACCCAGTGCAATTATCCCTAGGTAAGAGCTAAACAGCCAATCCCACAACAACTGAAATCTCTCATTTCTACAACCTCCTCCTCTTTCTCTGGCTGTGATTGGTTCCAACCAGGATTTCTGGAAAAATTGGGAAAGTTACTGGAATTTTGGAAACCTAACAAGGTGCCTAAATAACCCACTGTCTTTAGCACTGATTTTAGACCAGTCCAACCACATCTTTACCAAACACTGTCCACCAAGGGTTCTAACCTGCTGCAACAAGAGTTGATTCTAGACCAGGCTACTATTACAGACAGACAGAAGTAAACATGTAGAACACAAATAGAAAGTAGAACAACAAGGATAAATACAATCATTCTGTACATGGCTGCTATACAAAATAGTTCACCCTGTTTGTTTGTTGGTGTTTACACTCAATTGCTTTAATACAGTAGAAACTGGATCACAATCATTTTGGCAACAACAACAAAGACATGGGATGTGTCCCACATTGCACCCTATTCCCTACATAGTGCAAAACTTTGACCAGGGCACTACCGGCGCCGGTTGAAAGTAGTGCACTATACAGGGAATGGTATGCCATTTGAAACACAGAAGAAGAGAAACACCGGCATAGAAGAGAAAGTATTTAAAACGGTTCAGAAATCAATGCAATTAGCATTAAGATGGGGACTCCCCACCCGCCCACTCCTAACCCCTCCCAGCACCCACACTCCACCTCACTGTGAACCAACACCCCCCATACAAACATCAAATATAGTATTAACCTAAAGGGAGATTGATAGTAGAGATAGAGTGTATGGGCACTCGTGATAATCAGGTCAAAGTCATAGGATGCATCCTAAATGGCACGCCGTTCCCTATATAGTGCACTACCTTTGACTGGACAAAAGTAGTGCACTATATAGGGAAGAGGGTGCCATTTGCAACTTAGCGAGGGAGTTCAATATTAAAAGCAATGACCATCTGTTCTCAGTGAAGGGTATCGGGGTTAGGCAATTAATTGTAATACTCAACAGTAACTTAATCATTATTACTTTAGGCTGGCTGGCTACTGAATACATGTAGTGTGTGCTTTCTGTCAAATATAGGCTGGTTTATATGTATATAGCACAACACACAATCACATATTTCCCTGTTTTTGTGTTTAACACATTATTGATCAAAATACAAATACATACATACATACATACATACATACATACAGTACTGCATTACATATTGGAGCAACAGTAAGTAAACACTGTTTTCAGAACGTTAGAGTGATTCTGAGAAAATAAGAAACACAGGCTTGCTTCCCAAATGGCACCCTATTCCCAATATCAAATAAAAAAACACAGATTTGCAGATGTTATCTAAGATGCAGCGAAATACTTGTTTTTCAAGTGCACTATGTTTGACCAGAGCCCTATAGGCCCTGGTCAAAATAGAGAACTAGATGAGGAATAGGGTGCCATTTGGGACACAACCACAGTGAACCACCACCACCAGTATTGATTGTTCAGTCCCTGTATGCAGTCCCTTTATGAGCAACGGTGGTTTGGTGGACTGTACATAGCTAATTTATACACTGCTAAATCGCAGCAAAGACAAAAGCAGCCTAGAAGCAGATCTGGGTTTCAATTACTTGAAAAATCCATTTAAAATACATCTCAAATCAAATCAAATCAAATCTGTGCCCGTTTAAACTTTCCCGGCTTAATAAACCAATAGAAAAGTCCCAAAAAACGCCAAGCCCTGCCCACCTGTCACTCCAGACAGACTCAAGCAATCCCTTAAAGGTTTTGAAAAGATTGTTAAAGTATTTGATCCCAGGTCTGCCAAAAGGTCCTAACACTCTATATTGGAGCTCCAGCTGGAGATATGTACTCAGTACTGACACTTAGCTAAACAACATGATCACTGACTGAAGTAACTCTACTAACCACAGAAAGAAACAGACCAGGACAGATCGGCCATGGTGAATTACCATTGGCCCCAGGTCCATAGGGTACCCCAAATCAGAGGGAGAGAGTATTTGTATCCAGAATAACTCCAAGTCAACAATTGGAGGCAAGATTCTTTCCCTAGTTTGTTCGCGGTTGTCCTGGTTGTCTCACTCTCTGTGTGTCTGTCGGCAGTTTCCTTGGCCACCCCTGATATGTGTAAAATCCCTTATTCTCGTCATAGTCCTGGCTGAGGAGGGGTGGAGCCACAGTAGGGGGTGGGAGAGGCATGTTAATTGACATGCCTTCTGGCCCCTCCCTTCAGCCGCAGGAGATGACAGTAAAGCGTTTAGAGATACAGGACATGTTGTGGAGCACGATTCCCAGGAGAAAGAGCAGGACGCAGGCTACCAGGATCACTGTACACACCCCGGACCACGTGGAGCCCTTCCCCCTCCACCACCACCCCCGACTCCCCTTCTCTCTGTCTCCTCCAGGCCTTCGAGACTCATCCCCAGACCCAGGGGCTGCAACTCAGGCATAGCCAACACCGCCACATCCACCTTCTGCTGCCCACTGCCACCTGGCAGGAACCGGCAGCCCAGTTCGCCGGGTAACAGTGCCCTGTCCTTGGCGACAGGCAGGGGCAGCATGTAGCAGCCGTTGCTAGGCAGGCGGATAAAGACCGGCGTGTGCTCGGAGGCGTGCGGAATGGCGATAACGGTGATGATGTCGGGGTCGTCGGGGAGCTGGGATACGGAAAAGCCGGCGGGGAGTTTGGTGACGCCGCGGCACCAGGGGCATCGGATCTCTTTCTGGCTGGACCTCATCTGGGTCAGGCACACGGAGCAGCACGTGTGTCTGCAGTCCAGCAGCTTGGGCCTCCGCCGCGGGCTGTAGTAGTTAAAACAGATCTGACACTCCAAGATGGAGTCTTGCGAGAGAGACAGAGTCTCCATTTTGTTATGGACTGTTATTATGGGTCCTCGATAGCCTGGCCGAGCAGACTGACCGTTGCGCTCACGTTTCGTTTCACTTACTATAAACAGAATAGGCTGGCTTCACAAGGCTAGTTTCAGAAGGCGAAAACGTGCTCAACTCTTATCCTCTTGCGTAAACAAATGAAAAGGTGCTTGGGACCCTTTGTTGTAAAATGCTGGTGTTTTTGACTACTGCAACATCAACCAAGACAAAGAAGAACGTCTCTTATTATTTGACTGTATTAGCAGAAAGCCAAACGGTATCAAGATCCTCTACAAGGGGCTTGAATCCTCCTCACAGCAAAGCTGCGCTGTTTAAGTATGTAGCCTCTCCTGTGCTCTCCTCTCGGTGCTCTGCTCTGCGTCTCTCCGTGTGTGTCCTTCCACCCACCCGCCGTCTCAGTGTCGGTGTGATGTCACAGGAAGATCAAGGTCACATGGTGGTCCATCTGTGAAACAAGAGAGCAGACAGCAGCATTAATGGCTGAAGAGGACCACAAGTCAGAGAGGGTTCAGCTGTTAATCATCAGCTGTTAGAGCAGCTTACCGATCAATGTACCTGTACACAGCCAATCTGTAAATAGCACACCCAACTACCTCATCCCCGTATTGGTATTTATCTTCTTGCTCTTTTGCACCCCAGTATCTCTACTTGAACATCATCATCTGCACATCTATCACTCCAGTGTTAATGCTAAATTGTAATTATTTCGCCACTATGGCCTATTTATTGCCTTACCTCCCTAATCTTCTACATTTGCACAACTGTACATAGATTTTTCTATTGTGTTAATGACTGTACGTTTGTTTATGTGTGTTGTTTTTGTCGCACTGCTTTGCTTTATCTTGGCCAGGTCGCAGTTGTAAATGAGAACTTGTTCTCAACTGGCCTACCTTGTCAAATAAAGGTGAAATAAAAAAAAATTGAATAAAAGTGTGCTTGTTTAGAAGTGTGCATCACTTCTAAGAGCAGGAGCATGTTGGCTTTGTGTGTCCCCCAAATAGCACCCTATTCCAAATATAGTGCACTACTTTTGACCAGAGACTTAGGGGGAATAGGGTGCCATTTAACAGGCAGCCTTTGTCTCCCTCATTTCCCCCTGGTTAGCGCCACACACACACACAGACACACACACACACTGGGTTAATTGTTATTAGGACTCCCAATCACGGCTGGTTGTGATACCGACTTGATTCAAATCAGGGTGATGTAGCGATGCATCAAGCACTGAGATGCAGTGCCTTAGACCACTGTGCGACCCGGAGCCCCAAGTGATTAATTCCATGTCATTTCAGCAAGCCATGACACCCACCATCTCAGATTGTTCTGAAATCGTTCCTGTACTTAGAAACAGGTAAGATTGACATTTCTGAAACATTATTTTGTTTACATTTGAATTGATTTCAGGGAAATATAGCTAATTGATTGCACCCAAATTGGCCATTTTAGTTTACAGGATTCAGATAATATTAAATAAATATAGTACCCAACATCGGATATGGAACAGACTTCATCCTACCAATGAGTAGGGCATGAGGAATACAAAACATTTGTCAAAAGTAACCCACAGATCCCCCAAGCCCCACGGCAATCCCACCTCAACAACCAGTATACAGTGTCATTTCTCTATGCTTGACAAGTATTATAAAGCTGCAGCTTGGAGAATTGCTACTTTATACTATGTAATGTATTCCCCGTGAATCTGATGTTTTTTTCCCCCACTGTTCAGAGAAATGAGTCATTGAAGTCATCTGCATTATTTACCAAAAATAAGTCTCAGTTTTTGATCACTAGATGCCGCTGTTGCTGCTATACCACCACTTTTTCATCCATTTTGCTTGGGCTCTTAAATGTCTATTAAACCGATCACAACATTTCTTTGCAACTTTGGATTGAAAACCAATAGATTTTGCTCATGGTGAAAATAATTTGTGTGGTCATCCTCAGAATTCAAGCCAGTCCTCCATGAAAGCAAATGAGTTTGTTCTTCTCTTTAGCAGCCTGCTTTCATGGAGGATTTGAAATGTGAGGGTGAACGCCCAAAGTTGCAAAGGAAATGTTGTGATCTGTTTAATACCCCATTAGTTTGCACAGGCTCTGTGAAAGTTTCTTTTGGTTTTTCTTACTCCCACACTTCATCTTGCATAATCATATCAGCCATGTTAGTTAATCCATGTACATTGCAGATAGATGATTAGGTTCTGTCAAAATATTGCTGTTAAAATGCTAATGAGGATCTCTTCCTACGCTTTATTTTCCTGTGAGTTGGGAGTGTGAAATGAGGTTTGGACTCAAAGTAAATTGAGATTTGTCTTTCCTCTTCCATCTCTAAGCCTTATAGGGACACTGCAGCTTGTACGGTATTAGCCACATGTCTTAGTAACTTAGATAGTGTCTACACTTGAGCCTTACATGTAACTTCTGCTATCAGAAAACAAATATTGCATTGAAAAGAAGGGTCTAGATGCACAAACATCGCTTTGTGGTCTGATTGTGTTCAGATCTGGCTGACCACTTCATGAGATGGTCAGGGATGTATTGTGTGCGGACTTCTCCTCAGTCTGGACACAATCAGGCTACCGAAAGCACATACAGCGGGAGACTTCATCAGCACTCCTCCCACAAGTCTCCAGAAAACTTGTGGTTTGGGACCGAGAGGCACCTTTTCATTATAACGTTGGAGGAAATATGTTCCTATCGTGTTAGGAATGAAAACCTACAGGATGGTAGCTCTCCAGGAATGAGGTTGGAGAGCTCTACAGTCATGTCAACAGTATTGGCAAATTAGATCTTGTCAAGTTAAACCCCTCAGCTTGTCAAGTTAAATCCCTCAGCTCTTACACCTGTTTGTTCCCACGTTGTAATGGACTTGCAGCCATCGTGAAGACGTCCATGTGGAAAAGACCGTTATGTCCCAAATGGCATCCCATTCCCTTTGGGCCCTGGTCAAAAGTAGTGCACTAGTTAGGGAATAGGGTGCCATTTGGGATACAAAGGTGTCTGACTTGTTAGGTTGCTAAATCCAATGTTAACAAAACCCATTTTGAGTGGTTAGCATCCCCCCTCTCTTTTCCTCTCTCCCTTCCCAGGCAAAATGCATCTTTCTGAGTTGGTCCTGACGCGATACCCGCTTCTCTCCTCACTATCCGCGTGACCTAGTTTCTCTAAATCATTCTGCGTTATCTACCACCATGTCAAAGTCAAGTCAAATGCAGAAAAATCTGTAATTTTAAAGTTGAAGGGGATGAGAGAGCGGGCGGAGAGACTGATGGAGAAGAAGAGAGAAAGATAAAGAAAGCCCTGCCTTTGAGGGGTAAGACAGCCAGGGGTATTAGTAAAAACCCTTCCTAAAATAAGGATTAGCTTTGATCTGGCAGAAATTCTTTGTGATTCAATATTCCTATACACCCACTCTTCCACTCCTCTCTTTACCTCCTTCATCCACTTCCATCTCTCCTCTATTCTCTGTTATTTACCCTCGCTCTCGCTCCCTTTCTCTGACATTATAGTTCTGTGACTCATTTTCACATTACACCTAGTGTGGGAGAGAACACACTTCACTGTCAAACATCCTCTAGAAAACCCTCAAAAGCAACTGTGAATGAATTTTAAAAAGTCTTAGTATCAGTCAAGGTTTGGTCCATCATATCATATGACTGTGCAAGGAAGGGAATATGATTTAGTAATGATGGTGAGTGCCCTACTCGTGCACCCTGTCCCTTCTTCACAGCCCTTCTGGGCCCCTGGGACCATCTGAAAGGACAGACACACTCCCTCAGCTGAGAGGGGCTGTAACACACAAACACACTCTCTGTCCCTCCAGTCTCCCCTGTCTCGCTCCACAGCAAGGACAATCAGCAGAGGGAGAACATTCACTCCTCCTCACTGACAGCTGCTGAAAATAACCAGGGACACACACACACACACACATTCTCAAAAATGATAAACTTGTTGGAGCAAGTCAGAGAGGGAGGTGAGGAATGTAGCAGGGGAGGAAGACAAAAGAAGAGAGGAGAGGATGGAAAAAGAAACCCAGGTTAACGCCTATTACCTTCAGAAAGAGAGGACCACGTTTGAATCCAAAATGGCACACTATTTCCCTATTTCCCTTATTCGTCAAATGCTTCGTAAACAACAGGTGTAGACTAACAGTGAACCGCTTACTTACGGGCCCTCCTAACAATGCAGAGAGAAGGAAAATTGCGAAATAGAAAAGTAGAACACGTAACAATGAATACAAAATGAATAACAATAACTTCGCTATATACGCAGGGTACTGAGTTGATGTGCAGGGGTACGAGGTAATTGAGGTACATTTATACAGTACATATAACTAGGAATAAAGTGACAGATAATAACCAGTAGCAGCAGCGTATGAGACAAAAAAATGGTGCAAAAAAAGGACTATCAATGCAGATGGTTAAATAGTCTGGGTAGCTATTTGGTTAACAAAAATATAAACGCAACATGCGACAATTTCAAGATTTCACTGAGTTACAGTTGATATAAGGAAATCAGTCAGTTTAAATAAATGCCTTTGGCACTAATCTATGGATTTCACATGGCAGAGCAGGGGCACAGCCAAGGGTGGGCCTGGGAGGGCATAGGTCCACCCACTTGGGAGCCAGGCCCGGCCAATCAGAATGAGTTTTTACCCACAAAAGGGCTTTATTACGGACATAAATGCTCCTCAGTTTCATCAGTTGTCTGGTCTCATACGATACTGCAGGTGAATAAGCCAGTTGTGAAGGTCCTGGGCTGGCGTGGTTACACGTGGTCTGCGGTTTTTAGTCCGGTTGGATGTAATGCTAAATTCTCTAAAATGACGCTGGAGGCAGCTTATGGTAAAGAATTTAACTTTCAGTTATCTGGCAACAGCTCAGGTGAACATTCCTGCAGTCAGCATTACAATTGCACACTCCCACAAACTTGAGACATCGGTGGCATTGTGTTGTGTCACAAAACTGCACATTATAGAGTGGCCTTTTATTTTCCTCAGCACAAAGTGTACCTCTGTAATGTTCATGCTGTTTAATTAGCTTCTTGATATGCCACACCTGTGGTGGATGGATTATCTTGGCAAAGTAAAAATCCTCACTAACAAGGATGTAAACACATTTGTGCAGAACATTTGAGAGAAATATGTTTTTTGTGTGTATGGAACATTTCTGGGATCTTTTATTTCAGCTCATAAAACATGGGACCAACCAACTTTATATTTTGTTCAGTATATTTAGCAGTCTTATGGCTTGGGTTTAAAAGCTGTTCAGGGTCCTGTTGGTTCCAGACGTGCATCGGTACCGCTTTCTGTCAGGTAGCAGAGAGAACAGTCTATGACTTGGGTGGCTGGAGTCTGTCAATTTTTAGGGCCGCCTTCTGACACCGCCTGGTATAGAGGTCCTGGATGGGCAAGGAGCTTGGCCCCATATGTGTAAAGTGCCTTGAGGTGTGAACGACTTAACACACGAGTGGCCACTTACTTACAGGTACAAAGATGAAAAACTCTGGCTGAGATTCACAAGCTCTTACTCTCTGTACATTGAAACTAGGAGGTTAGTTGACATTACATGGCATGAGGTTAGGTCTAGGACAAACCCTTGTCTGAGTTATCAAGCACTTTTACGCTCCACACTCACTCCTATGTTAATCCTCCACTCAACAATTAATCTCAATTCCACTCCATTTTTCTTAGACATCACACGCAGGCGAAACAGAGAAGAGGCATCGAAGGAGGCATCTCGATTATGAAAAGTGTGTGTGTTTGTGTGTGTCCAGGACAGATGGAATCCCTGATAGAGGCTTGTGCAGCAGACCGCTGTAGGACACATTATGCCAATTTCCAGCTTGAGGAGCCAGTCTCCATCAGCACACACACACACACACACACACACACACACACACACACACACACACACACACACACACACACACACACACACACACACACACACACACACACACACACACACACACACACACACACACACACACACACACACACACACACACACACACACACACACACACACACAGAGTCTCCATCAGTAGTACGAGAGCCTGCCAGGCATCGATACTATATGGGCTCTGGCCCACACACCCACATGAGTGTGACCAACACATACACACTCCACTACCTCTGGGATACATCAGTGAAACAGCTGAAGAGGCAGAGGAGTATGTGTGTGTGTCCTGGAGAGGGAGGTGATCATAAATCTCTTGGGGAGCTTGCATCTCCTCCAACGCCAATATTTGACAAGTTTCTTGGCTACCTTTCCTTTCTTATGAACACACCCCGGTGGAAAACTGGACAGACTAGACATAACAATAGAGCCATACTTATTAATTGAATGTCTCAGCTGGCTAAATTTCCATAGAAATGTTCATAGAAAAATAAGAAATAATGTGGCGTTAATCATTTGAGAAAGTGGTCTTTCTGAGGATAAACAATTTTATCATAACAGTGCTGTCCACACAAAGGAAATGCTTACCTTGTAAATGTATAAATACTGTAGTGTTTTTGTGGAATTTACTGTAGTATTCACTGTAGTGTTTTTGTGGACTAAAGACAGCAATTCATGTATTGTTTAGTGTCGTGTTGTGTAGTGTCTTTGATGGCATACATAAAACTTAATTTATTTCGCTCCAACAAGATTTACAGGCTAAAATCACCACTGTTCTATTGTCAGTACTACACATGATCGAGGGATAATATAGTGTGTATTATAATATTCTACAGTATATTACAGTTGAATTCTATAGTAAGTACTGTAGTATTGTATAGTAATCTGTAGTATATTTTCATGTAGGAATTTCCAATTGAGCGGATATAAGCTGAGCTATTAGTGCTTTCTGAGGTCGATTCGATTTGAAAAAAAAGAAAGAAGAATGACATTACAATGATTTTAGAGCTTTTTGATGGAAATTCTACAGCTGAAAATTGCGAACATTCAATTTCCAAAACATTGAAAATATTCCATTGTCAGATCAACATTGAGTAGACATCCACAGAAAAATAGGAATAATAAAATATTTTAGTTGTGTATATTCGTTTTTATTTGATTACTTTATTATTTTTAATTCCTTAACCTTTAACTGCAGTGGGCTAAATCAGAGTCACACAGAGTGTTCCTTGGTAGTCTTAATTAAACAAATCTACTTTGAAATAAAAGTATACACCTCACAAACATGGTTACGGGTTTAAAGAAAATGCACCTGTACCATGTATTACATGTTGCGTTTGCCTCCCAATGTTACACTTTAAATAGATCACATAAAACAGAAATATAACAAAACCATTTGACATAGAAACATCAGAATTTCATTGGTTAAAAATAAATCATGTTTATTAATTATGAAATTATGAAAAATATGAATAATATTCCACCCATGAGGACACTAGAGGGCACTTTAGTCATTCTGCAGGAAAGGGCTTCAGTCATCATCTCATCTCTGCTCAGGCAGTAGCAGCCAGCCAGACCATCTAAAGTTATCTCTGTGCTCCCTATAATGTACTGTCTTTAGTCATCCTATTTAGTTAGGCTAGCCTGCCTAAGTATGCCTCAGGGCTGTCTGACAAACGTATTTTACCAGTTCTTCAAAGGAGATAAGGCAAACCTCCATGAACTGTCTCTATCCTTCTCATTGTTGTGTTGTATACATGTCTCTCTAATGCGTTCTATACAGTCTGTGTGTACTTAACCTAACGTAGCAGGCGTAAAAGTGTAACAACAAGTTGTTGTTTAGTAACCCCCCCCCCCCCGAAAAATGAAAAATGAAGACATTTCTGTCTTGCAGGAAATCACACACAGAACGAGCTGTATGGCTGGTGGCATTGTCATGCTGGAGTGTCGTGTCAGGATGAGCCTGCAGGAAGGGTACCACATGAGGGAGGAGGATGTATTCCCTGTAACACACAGCGTTGAGATTGCCTGCAATGACAACAAGCTCAGTCAGATGATTCTGTGACACACCACCCCAGACCATGATGGATCCTCCACCTCCAAATCGATCCTGCTCCAGAGTACAGGCCTTGGTGTAATGCTCATTCCTTCGATGATAAACGCGAATCCGACCATCACCCCTGGTGAGACGAGCACTTTTTGCCAGTCCTGTCTGGTCCAGCGGGTTTGAATATGGGCAACATTGTTGCCGTTGATGTCTGGTGAGGACCTTCCTTGCAACAGGCCTACAAGCCCTCAGTCCAGCCTCTCTCAGCCTATTGAGGACAGTTTGAGCAATGATTGAGGGATTGTGCGTTCCTGGTGTAGCTCGGGCAGTTGTTGTTGCCATCCTGTACCTGCGATGTTTGGATGTACCGATCCTGTGCAGGTGTTGTTACATGTGGTCTGCCACTGCAAGGACGATCAGCTGTCCGTCCTGTCTCCCTGTAGCGCTGTCTTAGGTGTCTCACAGTACGGACATTGCAATTTATTGCCCTGGCCACATCTGCAGTCCTCATGCCTCCTTGCAGCATGCCTAAGGCATATTCATGCAGATGAGCAGGGACCCTGGGCATAGAAAGGCCTCTTTAGTGTCCTAAATTTTCACAACTGTGACCTTAATTGCCTACCATCTGTAAGTTTTTAGTGTCTTAACGACTGTTCCACAGGTGCATGTTCATTAATTATTTATGATTCATTGAACAAGCATGGGAAACAGATCTGTGAAGTTATTTGGATTTTTACAAATGATCCTTGAAAGACAGGGTCCTGAAAAAGGCAAATGTATTTTTTTGCTGAGTTTATTTACACCCATCAGACTATTCTCAATTTAATCTTGTCTTTACTAATATGTCAAATTAGTTTTGATTCAGAATGGCCCATTTTCAAATGGGCAGGAACAGTAAAAATGTGTCATCGAAAGCCACTTTCCCTCTGGTTCTCATGCCATGTAGCTACTCCGGTTATCTCACTCCACACATCAACCACTGTTTTAGGAGCATGCATCCTCTTGCTGCACAACTGGTGATATTACAGCCAAACTCTGCATGCCATGGTCTGTCCAACCCTGTTCCTGCAGCTTACCCAGTGATTAATTTTGGAAACCAAGTGAAATCTGGTCAGGGAACATCGATAGTAAGATGTTTTCACAACAAAACATATCGGACAGCCCCTCTCTCTGCGCTCTTGAGAAAGTAATGAAGGAGAGAGGGGAGGAGGTGGAAACACATGGAGAGATATTCTGTAGCTAAAAGGTAATGTGTCAGCCTATTCATGGTGACAATATAAAAAAAATGCCCTCTTACTAGGCTATTTGAAATGAAAAACAAATTCACTATAATTGTAGGCTAACTCTGTATGCCGCCCTGCGCAATCAATTGCATTGCCTAGGCCCTAGGTGCATACCTTATACCAGACTCATGGATAAAACGTTTGGAGCTTAGTATAAGGTAACCTGTCATGTTTTGTCATTGATTATCATGTCTTGTCCCTGTGCTTCCCCTTCTATTCGTTTCCCTCTGCTGGTCTTATTAGGTTCTTTCCCTCTTTCTATCCCTCTCTCTCCCCCTCCCTCTCTCACTCTCCCGCTCTCTCTTCTCTCTATCGTTCCGTTCCTGCTCCCAGCTGTTCCTATTCCCCTAATCAATCATTTAGTCTTCCCACACCTGTTCCCGATCCTTTTCCCTGATTAGAGTCCCTATTTCTCTCCTTGTTTTCCGTTCCTGCCCTGTCGGATCCTTGTCTAGAATTCACCGTGCTGTGTTTGTGTATCACCCTGTCGTGTCGTGTTTCCCTCAGATGCTGCGTGGTGAGCAGGTGTCTGAGTCTGTTTGGTTCAAGTGCCTTCCCGAGGCAACCTGCTGTTCAAGATTGAGTCTCCAGTCGGTTCTCGTCATTTCGAGTGAAAGTTGTGTTTTTTGATTGTATTTTACTTTACTGGATTAAAGACTCTGTTTTCGCCAAGTCGCTTTTGGGTCCTCATTCACCTGCATGACAGAAGGATCCGACCAAGGAATGGACCCAGCGACTACAGACGCTCGTAACACTGCCGTCGAGATCCAAGGAGCCATGCTCGGCAGACACGAGCAGGAATTGTCTGCTGCTCGCCATGCCGTGGAGAACCTGGCCGCTCAGGTTTCCGACCTCTCTGGACAGTTCCAGAGTCTTCGTCTCGTGCCACCTGTTACTTCCTGGCCTGCCGAGCCTCCAGAACCTAGGGTTAATAACCCACCTTGCTACTCCGGGCAGCCCACTGAGTGCCGCTCCTTTCTCACCCAGTGTGAGATTGTGTTCTCTCTCCAACCCAACACATACTCTAGAGAGAGAGCTCGGGTTGCTTACGTCATTTCACTCCTTACTGGCCGGGCTCGAGAGTGGGGCACAGCTATCTGGGAGGCAAGGGCTGATTGCTCTAACAAGTACCAGAACTTTAAAGAGGAGATGATTCGGGTTTTTGACCGTTCAGTTTTTGGTAGGGAGGCTTCTAGGGCCCTGGCTTCCCTATGCCAAGGTGATCGATCCATAACGGATTACTCTATTGAGTTTCGCACTCTTGCTGCCTCTAGTGAGTGGAACGAGCCGGCGCTGCTCGCTCGTTTTCTGGAGGGACTCCACGCAGTGGTTAAGGATGAGATTCTCTCCCGGGAGGTTCCTTCAGATGTGGACTCTTTGATTGCTCTCGCCATCCGCATAGAACGACGGGTAGATCTTCGTCACCGGGCTCGTGGAAGAGAGCTCGCATCAACGGTGTTTCCCTGCTCCGCATCGCAACCATCTCCCTCCTCTGGCTCAGAGACTGAGCCCATGCAGCTGGGAGGGATTCGCATCTCGACTAAGGAGAGGGAACGGAGGATCACCAACCGCCTGTGCCTCTATTGCGGAGTTGCTGGACATTTTGTTAATTCATGTCCAGTAAAAGCCAGAGCTCATCAGTAAGCGGAGGGCTACAGGTGAGCGCAACTACTCAAGTCTCTCCATCAAAATCCTGTACTACTTTGTCGGTCCATCTACGCTGGACCGGTTCGGGTGCTACATGCAGTGCCTTGATAGAGTCTGGGGCTGAGGGTTGTTTCATGGACGAAGCATGGGTTCAGAAACATGACATTCCTTTCAGAGAGTTAGAGAAGCCTACGCCCATGTTCGCCTTAGATGGTAGTCATCTTCCCAGTATCAGATTTGAGACACTACCTTTAACCCTCACAGTATCTGGTAACCACAGTGAGACTATTTCTTTTTTGATTTTTCGTTCACCTTTTACACCTGTTGTTTTGGGTCATCCCTGGCTAGTATGTCATAATCCTTCTATTAATTGGTCTAGTAATTCTATCCTATCCTGGAACGTTTCTTGTCATGTGAAGTGTTTAATGTCTGCCATCCCTCCCGTTTCTTCTGTCCCTACTTCTCAGGAGGAACCTGGCGATTTGACAGGAGTGCCGGAGGAATATCATGATCTGCGCACGGTCTTCAGTCGGTCCCGAGCCAACTCCCTTCCTCCTCACCGGTCGTATGATTGTAGTATTGATCTCCTTCCGGGGACCACTCCTCCTCGGGGTAGACTATACTCTCTGTCGGCTCCCGAACGTAAGGCTCTCGAGGATTATTTATCTGTGTCTCTTGACGCCGGTACCATAGTGCCTTCTTCCTCTCCGGCCGGGGCGGGGTTCTTTTTTGTTAAGAAGAAGGACGGTACTCTGCGCCCTGTGTGGATTATCGAGGGCTGAATGACATAACGGTTAAGAATCGTTATCCGCTTCCCCTTATGTCATCAGCCTTCGAGATTCTGCAGGGAGCCAGGTGCTTTACTAAGTTGGACCTTCGTAACGCTTACCATCTCGTGCGCATCAGAGAGGGGGACGAGTGGAAAACGGCGTTTAACACTCCGTTAGGGCATTTTGAGTACCGGGTTCTGCCGTTTGGTCTCGCCAATGCGCCAGCTGTTTTTCAGGCATTAGTTAATGATGTTCTGAGAGACATGCTGAACATCTTTGTTTTTGTCTATCTTGACGATATCCTGATTTTTTCACCGTCACTCGAGATTCATGTTCAGCACGTTCGACGTGTTCTACAGCGCCTTTTAGAGAATTGTCTCTACGTAAAGGCTGAGAAGTGCTCTTTTCATGTCTCCTCCGTTACTTTTCTCGGTTCCGTTATTTCCGCTGAAGGCATTCAGATGGATTCCGCTAAGGTCCAAGCTGTCAGTGATTGGCCCGTTCCAAGGTCACGTGTCGAGTTGCAGCGCTTTTTAGGTTTCGCTAATTTCTATCGGCGTTTCATTCGTAATTTCGGTCAAGTTGCTGCCCCTCTCACAGCTCTTACCTCTGTCAAGACGTGTTTTAAGTGGTCCGGTTCCGCCCAGGGAGCTTTTGATCTTCTAAAAGAACGTTTTACGTCCGCTCCTATCCTCGTTACTCCTGACGTCACTAGACAATTCATTGTCGAGGTTGACGCTTCAGAGGTAGGCGTGGGAGCCATTCTATCCCAGCGCTTCCAGTCTGACGATAAGGTTCATCCTTGCGCTTATTTTTCTCATCGCCTGTCGCCATCTGAGCGCAACTATGATGTGGGTAACCGTGAACTGCTCGCCATCCGCTTAGCCCTAGGCGAATGGCGACAGTGGTTGAGGGGGCGACCGTTCCTTTTGTCGTTTGGACAGACCATAAGAACCTTGAGTACATCCGTTCTGCCAAACGACTTAATGCCCGTCAAGCTCGTTGGGCGTTGTTTTTCGCTCGTTTCGAGTTTGTGATTTCTTACCGTCCGGGTAGCAAGAACACCAAGCCTGATGCCTTATCCCGTCTGTTTAGTTCTTCTGTGGCTTCTACTGATCCCGAGGGGATTCTTCCTTATGGGCGTGTTGTCGGGTTGACAGTCTGGGGAATTGAAAGACAGGTTAAGCAAGCACTCACGCACACTGCGTCGCCGCGCGCTTGTCCTAGTAACCTCCTTTTCGTTCCTGTTTCCACTCGTCTGGCTGTTCTTCAGTGGGCTCACTCTGCCAAGTTAGCTGGTCATCCCGGTGTTCGAGGCACTCTTGCGTCTATTCGCCAGCGCTTTTGGTGGCCGACTCAGGAGCGTGACACGCGCCGTTTCGTGGCTGCTTGTTCGGACTGCGCGCAGACTAAGTCGGGTAACTCTCCTCCTGCCGGTCGTCTCAGACCGCTCCCCCATTCCTTCTCGACCATGGTCTCACATCGCCCTAGACTTCATTACCGGTCTGCCTTTGTCTGCGGGGAAGACTGTGATTCTTACGGTTGTCGATAGGTTCTCTAAGGCGGCACATTTCATTCCCCTCGCTAAACTTCCTTCCGCTAAGGAGACGGCACAAATCATTATCGAGAATGTGTTCAGAATTCATGGCCTCCCGTTAGACGCCGTTTCAGACAGAGGCCCGCAATTCACGTCACAGTTTTGGGGGGAGTTCTGTCGTTTGATTGGTGCGTCCGTCAGTCTCTCTTCCTGTTTTCATCCCCAGTCTAACGGTCAAGCAGAGAGGGCCAATCAGACGATTGGTCGCATACTACGCAGCCTTTCTTTCAGAAACCCTGCGTCTTGGGCAGAACAGCTCCCCTGGGCAGAATACGCTCACAACTCGCTTCCTTCGTCTGCTACCGGGTTATCTCCGTTTCAGAGTAGTCTGGGTTACCAGCCTCCTCTGTTCTCATCCCAGCTTGCCGAGTCCAGCGTTCCCTCCGCTCAAGCGTTTGTCCAACGTTGTGAGCGCACCTGGAGGAGGGTGAGGTCTGCACTTTGCCGTTACAGGGCACAGACTGTGAGAGCCGCCAATAAACGCAGGATTAAGAGTCCAAGGTATTGTTGCGGCCAGAGAGTGTGGCTTTCCACTCGCAACCTTCCTCTTACGACAGCTTCTCGTAAGTTGACTCCGCGGTTCAATGGTCCGTTCCGTGTCTCCCAGGTCGTCAATCCTGTCGCTGTGCGACTGCTTCTTCCGCGACATCTTCGTCGCGTCCATCCTGTCTTCCATGTCTCCTGTGTCAAGCCCTTTCTTCGCACCCCCGTTCGTCTTCCCTCCCCCCTCCCGTCCTTGTCGAGAGCGCACCTATTTACAAGGTACATAAGATCATGGACATGCGTTCTCGGGGACGGGGTCACCAATACTTAGTGGATTGGGAGGGTTACGGTCCTGAGGAGAGGAGTTGGGTTCCGTCTCGGGACGTGCTGGACCGTTCACTCATTGATGATTTCCTCCGTTGCCGCCAGGATTCCTCTCGAGTGCGCCAGGAGGCGCTCGGTGAGTGGGGGGTACTGTCATGTTTTGTCATTGATTATCATGTCTTGTCCCTGTGCTTCCCCTTCTATTCGTTTCCCTCTGCTGGTCTTATTAGGTTCTTTCCCTCTTTCTATCCCTCTCTCTCCCCCTCCCTCTCTCACTCTCCCGCTCTCTCTTCTCTCTATCGTTCCGTTCCTGCTCCCAGCTGTTCCTATTCCCCTAATCAATCATTTAGTCTTCCCACACCTGTTCCCGATCCTTTTCCCTGATTAGAGTCCCTATTTCTCTCCTTGTTTTCCGTTCCTGCCCTGTCGGATCCTTGTCTAGAATTCACCGTGCTGTGTTTGTGTATCGCCCTGTCGTGTCGTGTTTCCCTCAGATGCTGCGTGGTGAGCAGGTGTCTGAGTCTGTTTGGTTCAAGTGCCTTCCCGAGGCAACCTGCTGTTCAAGATTGAGACTCCAGTCGGTTCTCGTCATTTCGAGTGAAAGTTGTGTTTTTTTGATTGTATTTTACTTTACTGGATTAAAGACTCTGTTTTCGCCAAGTCGCTTTTGGGTCCTCATTCACCTGCATGACATAACCAGTCTATTCAGTATGCATAATAATACAGTCCACATTCAATGGTAATTAATTTAACTTGTTCAACTCTGGAGTTTAAGCTAGACCAATTAACAATGTTAAATCAGATTTGTAATGTCCTTCTGCCATGCATAATATGCGGTAGGCTACGTTTTGTATAATAGCACAATCATTATTTAATTCCGTTTTTTTTTTTAGGGGTGGGGGGGGGGTGGCTTGGGATCAAAATGGACAACGCTTTCTAAGGCGATGCACACATTATACACAAAATATATATACACTGAACAAAAATGTAAATGCAACATGTAAAGTGTTGGTCCCATGTTTCAGAACTTAAATATAAAGCTTACTTTCAAATGTTGTACACGAACAAAAATGTAAATGCAACATGTAAAGTGTTGGTCCCATGTTTCAGAACTTAAATATAAAGCTTACTTTCAAATGTTGTACACGAATGTCACACTTCATTCAAAACACCCATATGCTTAGGCCGATATAGTAGTCTGAAATGGGGCATTGAATTTGAATGGTTTAAATATACATTTCTGAATATTAATTTTTCAAATCCATTAAAAAGTCAAACTGAAAAATATTCTACTGTCTCCTTATTTCTCCTGGTTAGCCTACTGTTGCAAAGGTTGTTACATTGTCATTACAAAGTAATTCAAATGTCACTTCACTTTACATTAAGTTGGTTGCTCCTGGTTAAGTACATTGTAAATACATGTACAGTATATCCCTTGTAACAACATTGTAATTACAAAGTTGGTTGTTGAAGAGTAGTACATTGTAAGTACAATGTATCTAAAATGGTTACACCTAATGTTCTCCTGTCTCCCAATTTCTCCTGGTTAGCCTATTGTCTGCAAAGTCAATAGGCTAACATTGCAACTACGTAGTGGTTTCACTTTACATTAAGTTACTTGCTCCTGAGTAGATATATGAGAATTACAAGTAAATTCTATGTAACTACATTGTTCTCACATTACACTTCATTCATAACATAGAAATTAACAAATTGAAAATGACCTGTTAAAATGACTGGGTGTGCCTTGTTATAATTGTTGTTACCAGACACTAGCCTGTTTATTAACCCTGGTATTACAGGTTAGCGTTATTGACATGGTAATTCACAGGTGACTTTCAAACGTGTAATTACAAAACATTAGTTACATATTGGAACAATTTAAAAAAAATAACATTAGTAGTTACACACGTGGAATAACCTTCAGCAAGTGAATGTGTAATTACACATTCCTTGTTCCAATTGTGTAATAACTGAATCCGCAACAACCCTATTGCCATGTAATTATATAGTGTAACTACTATGTTGTTAACTCAGTATTCACTGTGTTAATTACATACTAATAGGGGCAACTTAATGTAAAGTGTAACGGCGTTCTTTGTTTGTAGAAAGAGAGTCGGACCGAAATGCAGCGTAGTGGTTACTCATGTCTTTAATGAACAAAGATCGTGATACATGAAATAACTTATACATATACAAAAACAACAAACGGAACGTGAAACCTATTACAGCCTATCTGGTGAAACTACACAGAGACAGGAACAAGACACTCAGGACAATAAACGAAACGAAAACTGAAAACAGCCTATACTTGTGTCAACTAACACAGCACAAGACATCAAGACACTCAGGACAATCACCCACAATACAACCAAAGAATATGGCTGCCTAAATACGGTTCCCAATCAGAGACAACGAGAATCACCTGACTCTGATTGAGAATCGCCTCAGGCAGCCAAGCCTATACAACACCCCTAATCAGCCGCGATCCCAAATACTACAAATCCCAACACGAAAAACAACATATAAACCCATGTCACACCCTGGCCTACCCAAACATATAACAAAAACACAAAATACAATGACCAAGGCGTGACATAAAGTGTTACCAATAAATGTCATTTGTAGTAAAAAAAGAAAATTAAAAAAGATTTTACAGGGCGCCCCTTAGAGTTGATGACGAACCATCATTTTACCAGGTACATTGACAGAAAAAAATACATATCTTACAGCAATAATCTGGGGATGAATTGCAGGGGAGAGAAGAACGTGCCTATTTGAAATAACACATGCTGCTGCTAACCAGCTGGTACTTTACACACACCACTCGGGACTGAGAATGAGATCATTCACACATCGACAGGTAACGCAGCAGGAGTGTGTGTGTGTGTGTGTCTTTTTTGTACATGGACCAGAATGTCCTGACAAGACCCCGGAATGTCAGTGTGTGCACATGCAAACTTGCACACACTGAAAGAGACAGCTTGACCTTCTTCACTCGAGCAGCACAGCACTACAGCGTGAGAGGACTTGTAACACTTGATGTTCTACTAACGCTTATACACACACACACTTTATATTCTACTAAAACTTGATCTATCCATTTATTTTTGATGGTCGCCGCCATTAGACGGTCTTCAAACACACACGCCTTTAAAACTTATTTACTTAACACACTAGATTCTACACTACCTGTAACGTCGTTCCTCGTTTGTAGAAAGAGAGTCGGACCGAAATGTAGCGTGGTGGTTACTCATGACTTTAATGAAAAAAGTGACACACTTTAATGAAAAAAATAACTATGACAAAAATACAAAACAACAAACGGAACGTGAAACCTAAATACAGCCTATCTGGTGAAACTACACAGAGACAGGAACAATCACCCACGAAATACACAGTGAAACCCCGGCTACCTAAATACGGTTCCCAATCAGAGACAACGACAATCACCTGACTCTGATTGAGAACCGCCTCAGGCAGCCAAGCCTATACAACACCCCTACTCAGCCGCAATCCCAAATAGTACAAACCCCAATACGAAAATACAATAAACCCATGTCACACCCTGGCCTGAACAAATAATTAAATAATAATTAAATAAATAAATAATTAAATAATTAAAACACAAAATACTAAGACCAAGGCGTGACACTACCGAAAGGCAAAGCTTTCCTCACTCCATCAGTCAAACTGATGATATCTAGAAACAGAGGGAGGCAAGCGGAGATCTAACATTGCAAGATACTTGAGTGTCGTCACAAATGTTGCTTGGTGTTCTTGTAAAGGAATAGAGATAAATGCGAGAGAGAGAGAATATATCAGAGAATATTGTTCATTTGACTTGCCAGCCCTGAAACTGTTTCTTTTCACCTTCTCAAGATCAACACCAGCTACTTTGTCATTATAACCACAGTAACAGTAACATATCTGTAACACAACTCTTAAGCCTTCGAGTACCTCTCCAGTGTAAAGCTCTCAGTGCGTCAAACTGGTTTGCTGTTGAAAATAATCTTTGAAATAACATTGCCAGAGGTATCAAGCTTATTCAACACGTATGATGAAAGTAGAGGATGTTCGCTACAACAATCAGGTCAAATACATTGCCTTCAGAAAGTATTCACACAACCTTTTTCAAGGATCTACACAAAATACTCTGTCATGTAAAACATTTATGAAAAATAAAACACTAACATATCTTGATTACATTAGTATTCAACCCCCTGAGTCAATACATGTTAATCACTAGCGATTACAACTGTGAGTCTTTCTGGAGAAGTCTGTAAGAGCTTTTCACTCCTGGATTGTACAATATTTTCACAGTACGTAAATACATGAATGTTTTCTTACTTCAAATGGGGGGTGGTTTGTTTGCAAAGTATATTATTACTGTGAGAATAGTTTCTAAAATGTATCAATGATAAGTATCTCTTTCTGTTTTTCTCTCTCTCTCCATATCATTGTGTAAAAAGCCACCATATATTATCAGTACGCTAGGAACCTTTTCCTCATGTATTAAGTGTGTGTTTATTCTGTGTTATATTTTAGTTAGCTAGTAAATAAATAATTAAACCAATTTGTGTAGTACTGAAACATAAGTAAGGCTGGGATTTTTGCAGTTCCAAGAAGGTTGTGACTGTTCAGAATGATGATATTATAAGAGGTTATGATTTAACCTTGACTGTTTTATGAGTGTGATAGGTAAAAACCTTTAGAGTTTAATTCGGGAGATGGTAAAATCTTTAAACAACCGCTCTCGTGGTGCCCCAAAATCCTAATGAGTTAATTGTTACATGATTAATTTAAATCAGGTAACAAATAAAACATAGTTAGTTGATTCAATAAATTACTTTCATTAATCTGATGACTGTTAAGTCAAGACAACTCTCAGACCATGAGAAACAAGATTCTGTGGTCTAATGAAATCAAAATTTAACTCATTGGCCTGATCGCCAAGTCTGGAGGAAACCTGGCACCATCCCTACGGTGAAGCATGGTGGTGGCAGCATCATGCTGAGGGGATGTTTTTAAGAGGCAGGGACTGGGAGACTAGTCAGGATCGAGGGAAAGATGAATGGAGAAAAGTATAGAGAGAGATCCTTGATGAAATCCTGCTGTAGAGTGCTCAGAACCTCAGACAGGGGCAAAGGTTCACCTTCCAACAGGACATCGACCCTAAGCCAAGACAATGTGGTTTTGGAACAATTTTCTGAATGTCCTTGAGTGGCCCAGCAAGAGCCCGGACTTGAACCCCATTGAACACCTCTGAAGAGACCTGAAAATAGCTGTGCCGCGACGCTCCCCACCCAACCTGACAGAGATTGAGAGGATCTGCAGAGAAAAATGGGACAAACTCCCCAAATACAGCTGTGCCAAGCTTAAAGCATCATACCGAAGAAGACTCAAGGCTGTAATCACTGCCAAACGTGCTTCAACAAAGTACTGAGTAAAGGCTCTAAATACTTATGTAAATGTGATATTTCAGTAGTTTGTTTATTACCTTTGCAAAAAAAAACTGTTTTTATGGGGTAGTGTGTGTAGATTGGGGGGGGGACAATTGAATCAATTTTTAGAATAAGGCTGTAATGTAACAAATTGTGGAAAAAGTCAAGAGGTCTGAATACTTTCCGAATGCACTGTATGTAGCAGAATTTGAGATGGAGATTTTTTTTTCATTGGATAAAAGTAGAGCCTTACAAAATGCTATATCATACACTCTAGTTGAGGAACAATGGGATAGAAATTCTGCTTTGAAAGTTGCTAAACTTGAAACCCGACTTTTGAGAAAGTGGCCTTTGACTGTTTTGGTACACCTACCGGAGAGCTCTTTTTTGTCTTCACCTTTTCAGCATCGTTCACACCTTAGCCCCACCCATCTCTGTCACGTTCGTCGTATTGATGAGACCAAGGCACAGCGTGATATGAATACATTATTCTTTATGAAACAGACTACTAAACAAAATAACAAAACAAACAAGAATCTATATAACATGACTGCTGACATACAACTACACACAGACAATAACCCACAAAACCAAAATGGAAAATTGGCAACCTAAATAGGATTCCCAATGAGAGACAACGATAAACCGCTTTCTCTGATTGGGAACCAATTCACGCCACCATAGACCTACATATACCTAGACATAACAAAACCCCAAAGAATTACAAAAAACCCTAGACAAGACAAAAACACACATACCACCCTCGTCACAACCTGACATGACCAAAATAATAAAGAAAACAAATCTAAGGTCTGGGTGTGACACTCTCTAGGAATTCACATGTGAAGCCATTTGATAAACAGAGTGAGTAAGGTAGTGTAGTAAAAAAACAACGATTAAGAGTAACAGCGGTTTAAGTAGTAGCCCACAATAAGGGAAAAACCAGACTTTATATTGTCCTTGGCCTATATTTATTTATTTATATATTTGTATTTTATTTCTCCTTTATTTAACCAGGTAGGCAAGTTGAGAACAAGTTCTCATTTATAATTGTGACCTGGCCAAGATAAAGCAAAGCAGTTCGACACATACAACAACACAGAGTTACACATGGAGTAAAACAAACATACAGTCAGTAATACAGTAGAAAAATACGTTTATATACAATGTGAACAAATGAGGTGAGATAAGGGAGGTAAAGGCAAAAAAAGGCCATGGTGGCGAAGTAAATACAATATAGCATATAAAACACCGGAATGGTAGATTTGCAATGGAAGAATGTGCAAAGTAGAAATATAAATAATGGTGTGCAAAGGAGCAAAATAAATAAATAAATAAATACAGTAGGGAAAGACGTAGTTGTATGGGCTAAATTATAGATGGGCTATGTACAGGTGCATTAATCTGTGAGCTGCTCTGACAGCTGGTGCTTAAAGCTAGTCAGGGAGATAAGTGTTTCCAGTTTCAGAGATTTTTGTAGTTCGTTCCAGTCATTGGCAGCAGAGAACTGGAAGGAGAGGCGGCCAAAGGAGGAATTGGTTTTGGGGGTGACCAGAGACATATATCTGCTGAGCGCGTACTACAGGTGGGTGCTGCTATGGTGACCAGTGAACTGAGATAAGGCGGAGCTTTACCTAGCATGGACTTGTAGATGACCTGGAGCCAGTGGGTCTGGCGACGAATATGTAGCGAGGGCCAGCCGACTAGAGCATACAGGTCGCAGTGGTGGGTGGAATAAGGTGCTTTAGTGACAAAACGGATGGCACTGTGATAAACTGCATCCAGTTTGCTGAGTAGAGTGTTGGAAGCAATTTTGTAGATGACATCGCCGAAGTCGAGGATCAGTAGGATAGTCAGTTTTACTAGGGTAAGTTTGGTGGCGTGAGTGAAGGAGGCTTTGTTGCGGAGTCGAAAGCCGACTCTTGATTTGATTTTCGATTGGAGATGTTTGATATGAGTCTGGAAGGAGATTTTACAGTCTAGCCAGACACCTAGGTACTTATAGATGTCCACATATTCAAGGTCGGAATCATCCAGGGTGGTGATGCTGGCCAGGCGTGCGGGTGCAGGCAGCGAACGTTTGAAAAGCATGCATTTGGTTTTACTAGCGTTTAAGAGCAGTTGGAGGCCACGGAAGGAGTGTTGTATGGCATTGAAGCTCGTTTGGAGGTTAGATAGCACAGTGTCCAAGGACGGGCCGGAAGTATATAGAATGGTGTCGTCTGCGTAGAGGTGGATCAGGGAATCGCCCGCAGCAAGAGCAACATCATTGATATATACAGAGAACAGAGTCGGCCCGAGAATTGAACCCTGTGCCACCCCCATAGAGACTGCCAGAGGACCGGACAGTATGCCCTCCGATTTGACACACTGAAGTCTGTCTGCAAAGTAATTGGTGAACCAGGCAAGGCAGTCATCCGAAAAACCGAGGCTACTGAGTCTGCCGATAAGAATATGGTGATTGACAGAGTCGAAAGCCTTGGCAAGGTCGATGAAGACGGCTGCACAGTACCTTCTTTTATCGATGGTGGTTATGATATCGTTTAGTACCTTGAGCGTGGCTGAGGTGCACCCGTGACCGGCTCGGAAACCAGATTGCACAGCAGAGAAGGTACGGTGGGATTCGAGATGGTCAAGTCAACCTGTTTGTTGACTTGGCTTTCGAAGACCTTAGATAGGCAGGGCAGGATGGATATAGGTCTGTAACAGTTTGGGTCCAGGGTGTCTCCCCCTTTGAAGAGGGGGATGACTGCGGCAGCTTTCCAATCCTTGGGGATCTCAGACGATATGAAAGAGAGGTTGAACAGGCTGGTAATAGGGGTTTCGACAATGGCGGCGGATAGTTTCGGAAATAGAGGGTCCAGATTGTCAAGGCCAGCTGATTTTACGGGTCCAGGTTTTGCAGCTCTTTCAGAACATCTGCTATCTGAATTTGGGTAAAGGAGAACCTGGAAAGGCTTGGGCGAGTAGCTGCGGGGGGGCGGAGCTGTTGACCGAGGTTGGAGTAGCCAGGTGGAAGGCATGGCCAGCCATTGAGAAATGCTTGTTGAAGTTTTCGATAATCATGGGTTTATCGGTGGTGACCGTGTTACCAAGCCTCAGTGCAGTGGGCAGCTGGGAGGAGGTGCTCTTGTTCTCCATGGACTTCACAGTGTCCCAGAACTTTTTGGAGTTGGAGCTACAGGATGCAAACTTCTGCCTGAAGAAGCTGGCCTTAGCTTTCCTGACTGACTGCATGTTTTGGTTCCTGACTTCCCTGAACAGTTGCATATCGTGGGGACTATTCGATGCTATTGCAGTCCGCCACAGGATGTTTTTGTGCTGGTCGAGGGCAGTCAGGTCTGAGTGAACCAAGGGCTATATCTGTTCTTAGTTCTGCATTTTTTTAACGGAGCATGCTTGTCTAAAATGGTGAGGAAGTTACTTTTAAAGAATGACCAGGCATCCTCAACTGACGGGATGAGGTCAATGTCCTTCCAGGATACCCGGCCCAGGTCGATTAGAAAGGCCTGCTCACAGAAGTGTTTTAGGGAGTGTTTGACAGTGATGAGGGGTGGTCGTTTGACTGCGGCTCCGTAGCGGATACAGGCAATGAGGCAGTGATCGCTGAGATCCTGGTTGAAGACAGCGGAGGTGTATTTGGAGGGCCAGTTGGTCAGGATGACATCGATGAGGGTGCCCTTATTACAGATTTATGGTTGTACCTGGTGGGTTCCTTGATGATTTGTGTGAGATTGAGGGCATCTAGCTTAGATTGTAGGACTGCCGGGGTGTTAAGCATATCCCAGTTTAGGTCACCTAACAGAACAAACTCTGATAGACGGGGGGCGATCAATTCACAAATGGTGTCCAGGGCACAGCTGGGAGCTGAGGGGGGTCGGTAGCAGGCGGCAACAGTGAGAGACTTATTTCTGGAGAGAGTAATCTTTAAAATTAGTAGTTCGAACTGTTTGGCTATGGACCTGGAAAGTATGACATTACTTTGCAGGCTATCTCTGCAGTAGACTGCAACTCCTCCCCCTTTGACGGTTCTATCTTGACGGAAAATGTTATAGTTGGGTATGGAAATCTCCAAATTTTTTCAGACACGGCAAGGACATCAGGGTTAGCAGAGTGTGCTAAAGCAGTGAGTAAAACAAACTTAGGGAGGAGGCTTCTGATGTTGACATGCCTGAAACCAAGGCTTTTTCGATCACAGAAGTCAACAAATGAGGGTGCCTGGGGACATGCAGGGCCTGGGTTTACCTCCACATCACCCGCGGAACAGAGGAGGAGTAGTATGAGGGTGCGGCTAAAGGCTATCAAAACTGGTCGCCTAGAGCGTTGGGGACAGAGAGTAAAAGGAGCAGATTTCTGGGCATGGTAGAATATATTCAGGGCATAATGCGCAGACAGGAGTATGGTGGGGTGCGGGTACAGCGGAGATAACCCCAGGCACTGGGTGATGATGAGAGAGGTTGTATCTCTGGACATGCAGGTTGTAATGGGTGAGGTCACCGCATGTGTGGGAGGTGGGACAAAGGAGGTATCAGGGGTATGAAGAGTGGAACTAGGGGCTCCATTGTAAACTAAAACAATGATAACTAACCTGAACAACAGTATACAAGGCATATTGACATTTGAGAGAGACATACAGCGAGGCATACAGTAATCACAGGTGTTGAATTGGGAGAGCTAGCTTAACAGTAGGTGAGACAACAACAGCTAATCAGCTAGCACAACAACAGCAGGTAAAATGGCGTTGACTATGCAGGGAGTGTCGGATTAACTACACACAGAGCCTGAGTGCGGCTGGGGCCGACAGATAAAACATAAACAAGCAGAATGGAGTACCGTGATTAATGGACAGTCCTGAATGCATCAGCTATGTAGCCAAGTGATCAGTGTCCGGGGGGCAGCGGTGGATGGGACTGGCGAGTATTATCCAGATAAAAAAAACTGGCTGGCTGTGCAGAAGGTAAAGCCGCTAGCAGTGGCTAACAATGACTAAATAGCTTGTAGCTAGTTAGCTGGTTAGCTTCTGGAGGTTCTTGAATGTGTTCTAAAAATTTAAAATAATAGTGATTCCGTATCACATTGGGTGAGGCAGGTTACCGGAAGGTATAATCAAATTAAAAATCGAAAAGAGATTGAAAGTAAATATGGGTCCAGTGAGTGGTTGGGCTGGCTGGGGACACGGCGATTCAGACAGTTAGCAGGCCTGTGCTAACAAGCTAACAGTTAGTAGGCCGGGGCTGAGCAAGGTAGCAGTTAGCGGACTGGGGCTAAACAAGCTAGCAGTTAGCAGGCCGAATTAGCAAGCAAGCAGATAGCATTGGCTAGAAAGTTAGTCTTTGGGGGACGTCGCGATGGGGTGAGTCTGTTTATGCCTCTTCATGCGGTGACATCGATAGACCAGTCGTGGGTCTGGATATTGTAGCTCAGGAGTATGCCTCTGTGGTAGCACAGGAGCTCTGGTCGGGCTAGCTTCAAGCTAAGAGGATGGAAACGCTAGCCAGGAGTAATCATCCGGGGTTGCGGTTAGCTAGTTAGCTAGTTGTGAAGATCCAGCTGAAAATGTTCCGTTTGCGGTGGGAATCCGGGGATAAAAAAAAATAATAATAATAATAGGTCCGTTATGCTCTGGTTAGAGTCGCGTTGTTCGAACTGGCGAGAGCTTTCCGAGCTAAAGGTTAGCTGATGACCAGTTAGCTGATGACCGCTAGCAATGGTTTGATGGTAGTTAGCTGGCTAGCTTCAGTTGAGGGGTTCCGGATCTGAAGTAAATATAAGTACTTTAGAAAAAAAAGCAGATCCGCGCTACATTGGGTGAGGCGGGTTGCAGGAGAGTATTTCGAAGTTGAGGTTTAGCAAAATGTTTTAAAAGATATGCGAAGAAAAATATGTAAAAGAAACGATATATACAAGGGACACGACACGACAAGACGTCCGACTGCTACGCCATCTTGGTTAATGTTGTTGAGAGCAGCAGCAATGCTTTAAAAAAAGCAGCCAATAGATACTATTGACTTAAAATTTGACAATTTACAAACCAATCAACAGCCACCCACTCAAATAATAGAGTTAAGGTCTACGTACCAAATGGCACCCTATATAGAGTCGGAAGTTTACATACACTTAGGTTGGAGTCATTAAATCTCAATTTTCAACAACTCCATACATTTCTTCTTAACAAACTATAGTTTTGCAAGTCAGTTAGGACATCTACAAATTTTTCCAAAAATAGTTTACAGACAGATTATTTCACTTATAATTCACTGTATCACAATTCCAGTGGGACAGAAGTGTACATACACTAAGTTGACTGTGCCTTTAAACAGCTTGAAAAATGCCAGAAAATGGGTCAATTTCAAGGCCTACCTTCAAACTCAGTGCCTCTTTGCTTGACATTATGGGAAAATCAAAAGAAATCAAACAAGACCTCAGAAAAAAAATTGTAGACCTCCGCAAGTCTGGTTCATCCTTGGGAGCAATTTCCAACTGACTGAAGGTACCACGTTCATCTGGTACCTTCTAACAATAGTACCCAAGTTTAAACAACATGGGACCAAACAGCCGTCATACACCTCAGGAAGGAGGCGCGTTCTGTCTCCTAGAGATGAACATACTTTGGTGCGAAAAGTGCAAATCAATCCCAAAACAACAGCAAAGGACCTTGTGAAATTGCTGGAGGAAACAGGTACAAAAGTATCTATATCCACAATAAAATGAGTCCTGTATCGACATAACATGAAAGGCCGCTCAGCAAGGAAGAAGCTACTGCTCCAAATCCGCCATTAAAAAGCCAGACTACGGATTGCATATGAACATGGGGACAAAGACCGTACTTTTTGGAGAAATGTCCCCTGGTCTGATGAAACAAAAATAGAACTGTTTGGTCATAATGACCATCGTTATGTTTGGAGGAAAAAGGGGGATGCTTGCAAGCCAAAGAACACCACCCCAACCGTGAAGCACGGGGTGGCAGCATCATGTTATGGTGGTGCTTTGGTGCAAGAGGGAATGGTGCACTTCACAAAATAGATGGCATCATGAGGTAGGAAAATTATGTGGATATATTGAAGCAACATCTCAAGACATCATCAGTCAGGGAGTTAAAGCTTGGTCGCAAATGGATCTTCCAAATGGACAATGACCTCAAGCATACTTCCAAAGTTGTATCAAAATGGCTTAAGGACAACAAAGTAAAGGTTTTGGTGTGGCCATCACAAAGCCCTGACCTCAATCCTATAGAATATTTTTGGGAAGAACTGAAAAAGTTCATGCGAGCAAGGAGGCCTATAAACCTGACTCAGTTACACCAGCTCTGTCAAGAGGAATGGGACAAAATTCAACTTATTGTGGGAAGCTTGTGGAAGGCTACCCGAAACGTTTCATCCAAGTTAAACAATTTAAAGGCAATGCTACCTAATACTAATTGAGTGAATGTAAACTTCTGACCCACTGGAAATGTGATGAAAGAAATAAAAGCTGAAATATATCAGTCTCTACTATTATTCTGACATTCCACATTCTTAAAATAAAGTGGTTATCTTAACTGACCTAAGACAGGGAATTGTTGCTAGGATTAAATGTCAGGAATTGTGAAAAACTGAGTTTAACTGAGTCTTAGGTGTATGTAAACTTTCGACTTCAACTGGATATCCTATATAGTGCACTACTTTTGGCAAGGGCCCATAGGGCTCCGGTCAAAAGTGGTGCAGTATAGGTCAGGGTTTAATATGATTTATTTATGGGAATTTTCATTGTTGGATATAAAATACTGTAAAAACATCAGGAAATGAGATCCAAGTGATTCACAAGTATTCTTAAGCAATGAGACGTGATCATGATCGTATACAAATGTAAGAAAGGTTTGAAATGATTATGTGTTTGTCAAATATTAATTCTGTTTGGGTTTCTTGAGATAATTATGCAGTCTACAAATTATTTGTAATTATGTTCCAGCCCCTGACCATCCGCTCAAAAATAAAATTGGCCCATGGCTGAATCTAGTTGATGATCCTTGACAGAGAATATGGTTGCAGACAATTTGGGACGCAGACAAAGTATTTTTTTAGCCCATATAGCAAAACACAATGGGAGGCTACAGCTATAGCTTAAGGTTACTTGCGTAATCCCAGTTTTCTAATATTATGAGTGAGATATCTCACGAGAGATTCACCAGAATCTCAGAAGCTTGAAGAAAACCAATCAAACACGTCTGTCAAAGAGACCAGTCGAGTGGCAAATAAGGTAAGTCCCTCCATTCATCATTCTCGCACATGCCGAACATACTCACACTCTTGCCAGTAGGGGAATGCAGTGAGATATCTCACTTATCTCACTTACTCACTTATCTCACTTACATCAGTGGCTTGCGAAAGTATTCACCCGCCTGGCATTTTTCCTATTTTGATGTCTTTACAACCTGGAATTAAAATAGATTTTTGTGGTGTTTGTATCATTTGATTTACACAACACGCCTACCACTTTGAAGTTGCAAAATATGTTTTATTGTGAAAAACACAAGAAATAATACAAGAAAACTTGAGTGTGCATAACTATTCACCCCCCCAAAGTCAATACTTTGTTGAGCCACCTTTTGAAGCAATTACAGCTGCAAGTCTCTTGGGGTGTCTCTATGAGCTTGGCACATCTAGCCACTGGGTGGAGGCTACACATCTGCAATTCTTCAAGGCAAAACCATCCCAGCCTGGAATCTCAGAAAGATTGAAACAGGTTTCCCTCAAGAATCTCCCTGTATTTAGCGCCATCCATCATTCCGTCAATTCTGTCCAGTTTCCCAGTCCCTGCCGAAGAAAAACATGGTGTTCTCGGGGTGATGAGATGTGTTGGGTTTGCGCCAGACATAGCGGTTTCCTTGCTGGCCAAAAAGCTACATTTTAGTCTCATCTGACCAGAGTACCTTCTTCCATATATTTGGGGAGTCTCCCACATGCCTTTTGGCTAACACCAAACATGTTTCTGTATTTCTTTCTTTCAGCAAAGTATTTTTTCTGGCCACTCTTCTGTAAAGCCCAGTTCTGTGGAGTATACGGATGAAAGTGGTCCTATGGACAGATACTCTTTGCCTGGTCTGTGAGTTTTGGTGGGTGGCCATCTCTTGACAGGTTTGTTGTGGTGCCATGTTCTTTCCATTTTTTAATAATGGATTTCATGGTGCACCGTGGCATGTTCAAAGTTTCTGATATTTTTTTATAGCCCAACCCTGATCTGTACATCTCCACAACTTTGTCCATGACCTGTTTGGAGAGCTCCTTGGTCTTCATGGTGCCGCTTGCTTGGTGGTGCCCCTTGCTTAGTGATGTTGCAGACTCTGGGGCCTTTCAGAACAGGTGTATTAATACTGAGATCACGTGACAGCTCATGTAACACTTAGATTGCACACAGGTGGAATTTATTTTAACAAATGATGTGACTTCTGAATGTAATTGGTTGCACCAGATCTTATTTACGGGCTTCATAGAAAAGGGGGTGAATACGTATGCACACACCACTTTTCTGTTTTTTATTTTGTAGAATGTTTGAAACATGTTATTTTTTAATTTCACTTCACCAATTTGGATTATTTTGTGTATGTCCATTGCACAAAATCCAAATAAAAATTCATTTAAATTACAGGTTGTAATGCCAAAAAATAGGAAAAATGCCAAGGGGGATGAATTATTTTGTAAGGGACTGTATCAGAGAACCGTGGTTACGGAAGTAACCTTAAGTTCTTTTTAAATTATACCTTTCAATATCTCACATGCGGGATATGGCCAACTCCCATATGGCAGCATGCTCTCCGAAGCCAGGTAGTCTAACTGTATCAGAGGCCCCAACACTCCAGGCTGTAATCACTCCCAACACGCAAAGTAGGCACAGTGATGTCTAGCTGGTAGAATCTCATTAGAGGGGATGCCCAAAAAGCTGCATCACAAATCTTCTTTATTGTGGCGAGCTTCACAACACATAATCTGGTCCAGTCGAGCCTCACTAGTCAGATGAAGCTAGCTGTCTGCTTATAACGTTAGCTTTGGTCATCAGGGTTAAGTAGCTGGCTAGATATTTATTTTCATGAACTGAAGTTCAATTTCAATAGGCAAACAACAAGTGGCAACCTAGCTAATACTTACTCACAAGGATTCCTAAAACATTCCTAAGAATAATGAAAATGACTGCAGTTTCTTCTGGTCATTGTTTTCAGGTGCTAGCTAGGTACTAGGTACCAAGCTACAGCTAGCTACCCCAGAAGTTACGAACAAACTAATGATGCGTTATTACCAACGCGGTATTGTAAACAAGTTGTTTGTGGCGGTGTTTGAAGACTTTTTAGTACAGCTTTGACAGTGCTACTGTATCTTTTTTGACACGCAAATACCCAAACGGCATTTCATGGTATATATGTCATGAAGCTAATAGCGGTGACGCTATTACTGTGTAACTCCAGTAGGGCAACATCTGAAAAATAGCACACTTGGTAGTGTGTGGCGAGGCTCGACCAGTCAGCGAAAAGCAACATAGACCACGACAGAAAACTGTTGATTGTCAAGGGCAATGAATTCCATCATATTGGCTTCAATGGATTTAGCCTTTGAGTTGTCTCACTGAAATTTTCTTACTCTTTCAAATGACTGCTCAACTTGTTGACTGCTCGATCCACACAGCAGACATTGTGTGGGCTAGGTTAGGAATATTGTGTTGCACATGTAGCGCAACATTTTACGTGGCATTATTACATCATGTTATATAGGTATGCACGGTAGCTTTGACATCAGTTTTTAAAATCGCCGTTAAACTAGATATCGGGCCGATACCGATGTTGGTATTTTTAGCTACGTATGTTCACCGATATATTGTGCATCCCTAGTATGTACGTACAGTCACTGTGGGGACAACATCATTGATGCACTTATTGATGAAGCTAGTGACTGATGTGTTGTACTCCTCAATACCATCGGAAGAATCCCGGAACATATTCCAGTCTGTGCTAGCAAAATAGTCCTGTAGCTTAGCATCTGCTTCATCTGATCAGTTTTTTAATGACTGAGTCACTGGTACTTCCTGCTTTAGTTTTTGCTTGTAGGATATAATTATGGTCAGATTTGCCAAATGGAGGGCAAGGTAGAGCTTTACGTACGTGTCTCTGTGTGTGGAGTAAAGGTGGTCTTTTCTGTTCTATCCTGCCGATGCAGCGTAAAACCAGCTGTATGTTGTCGGGTGTCTGAAGTAAATCCTGAAGTAAGTCCGACTCGTTAAAGAAAAAATCTTACTCCAGTACTAGGTGAGTAATCACTGTCCTGATATCTGGAAGCTCTTTTCGATCTTAAGAGACGGTGATAGAAACATTATGTACAAAATACATTGAGAATGAGAAAAAAACACACAATAGCACAATCTTCTTGACTCTAACCAGTCGTGTCACGGAGGCTCTCCGGACTGCCAAAACTGACTCGCTCTCTCCTCTGTTCTCATCCTCCTACAGCTATCGCTGCCTTCGACACCGTGAACCATCATATCCTCCTCTCCACCCTCTCAGGGCCTAGCTTCTCAATCTCTTCACATTCTTGGATTGTAACCTACCTTGCAGGCCACTCCAACCAGTTGACGTGGAGAGGATCTGTTTCTGCAGAAGGTACTCTCAATACTGGTGTCCCCAAGTTCATGGTTCTTTTCCTTTTCTCTCTATACAAATAGTTACTCAGCTCTGTCATATTCTCACATGGTCTCTCCGCTCATTGCTATGCAAATAACACTGAACTGCTTTTCTCCTTACCCCCTTCCGACACCCAGGTGGCGACACGCATCTCAACGTGCCTGCCAGATATCTCAACTTGGATGTTGGACCACCACCTCAAGCTCAACCTCGACAAGCCGGAACTGCTCTTCCTCCCGGGGAAGGCTTGCCCGCTCAAAGACCTCTCCATCAAGGTTGAGAACTACACAGTGTCGCCCTCCCTTAGTGCAAAGAACATTGGCGTGACCCTCAACAACACCCTGTCATTCTCTGCAAACATCAAACAGTGGCACGCTGCTGCAAGTTCATGCTCTACAACAGTGGTTCCCAAACATTTTATAGTCCCGTACTCCTTCAAACATTCAAATTCCAGCTGCAGACACCCTCTAGCACCAGGGTCATTGTAAGCCTGTGACACACACACACACTATAAGATACATTTATTAAACATAAGAATGAGTGTACGTTTTTGGCACAACCCGGCTCATGGGAAGTGATAAAGGGCTCTTATAGGACCATGGCACAAATAAAATAAATCAATAATTTTGCTCTTTATTTAACCATCTTACATATAAAACCTTATTTGTTCATCAAAATGGTGAATAACTCACCGCAGGTTAATAAGAAGGGTGTGCTTGAAAGGATGCACATAACTTTGCAAAGTTGGGTTGTATTAGAGAGTCTCAGTCTTAAATCATTTTCCACAAACAGCCTGTGCCTATATTTAGTTTTCATGCTAGTGAGGGCAGAGAATCCACTCTCACATAGGTACGTGGTTAAAGGCTATCAGTGTCTATCAGCGCCATTTGCCAAGTCAGGATACTCTTGAGCGCAGCCAAATCCAGAAATCTGGCAGTGGCTTCTGATTAAATTAAATTTTCACAGAGCCGCTTGTTGCAATTTCGATGAGGCACTCTTGTTCAGATATCGGTGGACTGGAGGCAGGGCATGAAAGGGATAACGAATCCAGTTCTTGGTGTTATCTGTTTCGGGAAAGTACCTGCGTAATTGTGCACCCAACTCACTCAGGTGCTTTGCTATATCACATTTGACATTGTCCGTAAACTTCAGTTCATTTGCACACAAAAAATCATACAATGAGGGACAGACCTGGGTGTTGTCCTTGTCAATGCAGACAGAGAAGAGCTTCAACTTCTTAATCATAGCCTCAATTTTGTACCACATATTAAATATATTTGTGGAGAGTCCCTGTAATCCTGGACTCAGATTATTCAGGCGAGAAAAAACATCACACAGATAGGCCAGTCAGACAAGTGAAAATGATGGTCAGTAATGAAACCTTTAAACTCGTCTCTCAAGTAAAAAACAAACGGGTCAATACTTTGCCCCTTGATAATCAGCGCACTTCTGTATGTTGTAAAAGCGTTACATGGTCGCTAACTATTTGACTAGGCTACCTGTATTTGATATTGTGTTGTTATTTCGCTGAACACTAGATGGTTTAATAACATTTTAGGCAGTGAAACAAGGCTACTTAGGCGAGAAAGAAATCTCACCCAAATCTATATCCCCGTTGGAAAATGTAAATCGACTGTTTGAAAATGTGATTATTTATTGAAATTAATTACATATTTATTTGGCGTACACCCAACGGCATTGTGCATACCCCAGTTTGGGAATACCTTCTCTACAACTTCCGTATGGTACAACTGTACCTCGCACATGAAGCGGCGCAGGTCATAATCCAGGTAATTGTCCTCTGCCGTCTGGACTACTGCAACTTGCTGTTCGCTGGGCTCCCTGCTTGTGCCATTAAACCCCTGCAACTTATCCAGAACGCTGCAGCCCGCCTGGTTTTCACCCTTCCTAAGTTCTCATGGCTCCCAGAACCTCTGCACACTCCACTGGCTTCCAGTAGAAGCTCGCATCCACTACAAGACCATGGTGCTTACCTACGGAACAACAAGAGGAACTGACCCTCTCTTCCTTCAGGCTATACTCAAACCCTACAACCCAACCCGAGAACTCCATTCTGCCACCTCAGGTCTATTGGCCTTCCATTCCTACGTGTGGGCTGCTCCTGCTCAGCCCAGTCCAAGCTCTTCTCAGTCCTGGCACCCCAATGGTGGAACCAGCTTCCCCCTGAAGCTAAGACAGCAGAATTCCTGCCCATCTTCCAAAAACATCTGAAACCTTTTCAAACATTATCTTAAATAATCCTCCTCCTCACCTCGCCCCCCCATTAACATTTTTACTAAATAAAATACAGCACTTACACTTGACCCCACCCCCACAGCTCTGACTCTACGTTATTGAGGGGAAATGCACTTTCTATTCCTGTGATGTGGTTGTTCCATCTAGTTATCTTAAGAAGAATGCACTAACTCTAAGTTGCTCTGGATAAGAGTGTCTGCTAAATGACTCAAATGTTAAATTTTAAAATCTAGGATACTGTAGTTAACTGTAATATAAATACTGTAGTAAAACTGTAGTATATATTATAGTGATTAATGTAGTGTTTTTGCAGATGGTAGTACAGTGTAGTATTGATTGTAGTATTTCTGAGGACAGTAGTATAATGTAGTATTTACTGTAGTGTTTTCGCAGACATTAATGTAGTATTTACTATAGTGTTTTTGGTTTATTATCTTTGACATAGAAGTGGAGGCGTTCTCCTGAAAGAAACATACTGGAGAAATACTAAAAGAGCACATTTTCTATAACCTGTGAACATTATATGGTCTATACATGGCCTGAAGGTTTCTTTCTTATGGGTGGCACAAATTTAGATATGGGGAATGGGAAGGGTATATGCAAATTAAATACGGTAGTTTGACAGGACTCGTCGTACCCGAGGAGAATGATCTACATTATCCAGAGCTTGTCTGGCCATCGAGGGTCTACCAAGATGAGGGAGGAGCCTTCTTCACTCTTCTTCACCCTCGGCCAAGGGTGTGCCAGTGAGTCCACCCCCAGTGGTCCATGTCCTGCTAGCGTAAAGAATAACAGGCAGTGTTCGTTTTCTTGCGATGAGAATAGATCTACGGATGCTTGACAGTATCTCTCCCAGATCTGTTTCACCACTTCCCTTTGGATTCTCCCTGGACAATAAGTCCGCTCCTACGTTCACTATGCCTGGAACATGAGTCACGTGTAGTGACATTAGGTGTTGTCTGCTACACTGAATAATCCCGATGGAAAGTCTGGGTAAGCGCATGGATCGAGTGATACCCTGGCAGTTGAGGTAAGCCACAACAAATGTATTGTCCATTCTGATCAAAACGTTACAATTACAAAGGGAAGGATGAAAGTGTATTACAGAGAGAGAAACTCACCATTTAGAGGTAATTTGTGTGAGCAATACACAGTTGTGAGGTCCATTTATTGCATTCAACCTCATGAACTGCGCCTCAGCCTGTGAGTGATGCATTGGTCATCACCATTTTCCTTGTTGCCACTACACCCTACAGGAGTGCCAAGAATGAAGATTGAGGGGCTCTTCCTGTGATGGAGAGCCGAGAGCTAGGTGGAGGTCACCTTTATTTGAAGATTGAGGTTATGCTGTGTACACAGATGTTGGCCAAACACCCAACGTTGGGCAAACACCAAGTGCTAGAAGTTTCTCATCCTCAGTAGGCCAAGAGGAACTACTGAGATGTTGGATGCCAACAACCCCCAGCACTCGGCGGCACGTCCTAAACGTGATCAAGCGCCCACTGTGGAACAGGGAGAGGCACTGTCAGAAAGACACAATGCGGTCATCCAATCGTGTTGCCTGATGAGAGAATCCAGCACTACGCCTAGATAGTCTGTGTGGTCACCAAACAACTTTTTGTCCTGATTTATCTTGAACCCTAGCTCAGCGAAGTGAGATACAGGGGAAGTCGTCTCTTGTACCGCTTGGAGAGTAAAGCAGGTAATTGTCGATTTACAGTTGAAGTTGGAAGTTTACATACACCTTTGCCAAATACATTAAAACTCAGTTTTTCACAATTCCTGACATTTAATCAGAGTAAAAATTCCCTGTCTTAGGTCAGTTAAGATCACCACTTAATTTTAAGAATGTGAAATGTCAGAATAATAGAAGAGAGAATGATTTATTTCAGTTTTTATTTCTTTCATCACAATCCCAGTGGTTCAGAAGTTTACATTCACTCAATTAGTATTTGGTAGCATTGCCTTTACATTTTACGTTTAAGTCATTTAGCAGACGCTCTTATCCACCTTTAAATTGTTTAACTTGGGTCAAACGTTTTGAGTCGCCTTCCACAAGCTTCCCACAATAAGTTGGGTGAAATTTGGCCCATCCCCCACGACAGAGCTGGTATAACTGACTCAGGATTATAGGCCTCCTTGCTCGCACACGCTTTTTCAGTTCTTCCCACAAATGTTCTACAGGATTGAGGTCAGAGCTTTGTGATGGTCTATCCAATACCTAGACTTTGTTGTCCTTAAGCCATTTTGCCACAACTTTGGATGTATGCTTGTGGTCATGGTCCATTTGGAAGACCCATTTGTCACCAAACTTTAACTTCCTGACTGATGCCTTGAGATGTAACTTCAATATATTCACATAATTGACATTCCTCATGATGCCATGTATTTTGTGAAGTGCACCGCCACAACATGATGCTGCCACCCCCGGGCTTCATGGTTGGGATGGTGTTCTTTGGCTTGCAAGCCTCCCCCTTTTTCCTCCAAACATAACGATGGTCATTATGGCCAAACATTTCAATTTTGTTTCATCGACCAGAGGACATTTCTCCAAAAAGTATGATCTTTGTCTCCATGTGCAGTTGCAAACCGTAGTCTGACGTTTTATGGCGATTTTGGAGCAGTGGCTCCTTCCTTGCTGAGCGGCCGTTCAGGTTATGTCCATATAGGACTCGTTTTACTGTGGATTTTGATACTTTTGTACCTGTTTCCTCTGGGATTGTACGTACTTTTCGCACCAAAGTACGTACATCTCTAGGAGACAGAACTCGCCTCCTTCCAAAGCTGTAAGACGGCTGCGTGGTTCCATGGTGTTTATACTTGCGTACTATTGTTTGTACAGATGAACGTGATACCTTCAGGCATTTAGAAATTGCTCCCAAAGATGAAACAGACTTGTTTTTGACTGATTTCTTTTGATTTTCCCATGATGTCAAGCAAAGAGGCACTGAGTTTGAAGGTAGGCCTTGAAATAACTCCACAGGTACACCTCCAATTGACTCAAATTATGTCAATTAGCCAATCAGAAGCTTCTAAAGCCATGACATCATTTTCTGGAATTTTCCAAGCTGTTTAAAGGCACAGTCAACTTAGTGTATGTAAACGTCTGACCCACTGAAATTTTGATACAGTGAATTATAAGTGAAATAATCTGTCTGTAAACAATTGTTGGAAAAATTACTTGTGTCATGCACAAAGTAGATGTCCTAACTGACTTACCAAAACTATAGTTTGTGTTAACAAGACATTTTTGGAGTGGTTTAAAAACGAGTTTTAATGACTCCAACCTAAGTGTATGTAAACTTCTGACTTCAACTATAGGCGGAGACTATCAGGGGTGTTTCTCGGGGTTGTGAGAGCTGCCTCTACACATTTGTTGAATGGTCGAGGAGCAAGCACTAGGCCGAATGGAACAGCGAGGTAATCGTAGGCTGTGCCTGTGAAAAGCAAATCTTAGGAATATCCTGTAGACTGAGGTGAACCAGTCAACTCGTCTAATTGAGCGAGACAGCACATAGAACGTAAGCGTATGGAATGTGAACTTCTTCAGATAGTTGTTAAGGATCCATAGGTCCAGAATGGGCCATAATCCTCCTCCTTTTTTTGAGAACCAGGGCGTACTGAGAGTAGAAGCTGAGGTGGCTCTCTGCCACTGGTATTTCCCTGATAGCCCCTTTGTTTAACAGTATCGTGACTTTACTTTCATTAATCAGATGACTGTTATTTATTTAACCCAACTATGTTAAATTGTTACCCGATTCAATTAATCATGTAACAACTTACTCATTAGGAATTGGGGCACCACTGAAGAGGTTGTTTAAAGATGTTTTTTTTTTGTACGTTTATTTAAAAACCATTTAAAATATATATATATGTATTTTTGTTAGTTTTGTTAAATATAGTGCCTTGCAAAGTATTCATCCCCCATGGCGCTTTTCCTATTTTGTTGCATTACAACCTATCATTTAAATTGATTTTTATTTGTTTTTCATGTAATGGACATACACAAAATTGGTGAAGTGAAATTCAAAAATAACATGTTTCAAAAAATTCAAAACGGAAACGTGGTGCGTGCATATGTATTCACCCGCTTTCCTATGAAGCACCTAAATAACGGTGGTGGTGCAACCAATTACCTTCAGAAGTCACATAGTTTTTAAAAAGTAAACCTGTTTGCAATCAAGGTGTCACATGATCTGTCACATGATCCCAGTTAGGCTCAGAATCTTGAGGGTACGGTGTTGTCTCTGACCGCATTTTGGCTGCATACAGGCCGCTTTCAGCAGGCCCATAAAACAGATAGGGACTTCTCATTAGTATCTAGGTCATTCAGGTAGGTGTCTAGGGTATAGGGTTGTGGACCTTTCCATCAATATAGGACCATAAATAAATACATTTCATGCATAATTTATTTTTTTAAATGTAGGTCCCCATGATAAATAATAAATAAATAAAATACATGTATAATTTATATTAAAAAGCAGTTCCACCATGATAGGACAATACATACATAAATAAATAAGATGTATAATTAATTCTAAAATGTATATATCCTTCATCTGCACAAATCGAAAGCTCTCACATCCCCTGCTCACAGACATACATTGGATCTGGGATATGCAACCATTTCCTTTCTCACTCACACACACCACACCACCCATCTCAATACAGCCACACATACACACATCCTGTGCCTTTGTCTGCTGTGTTTTTATCTCCACCATGTTGAATTACTGCTTTTGTGTTCCAAGTAGTTATATTTGAAGATAGATAGAGAACCAATTTGTTGTATTATTACAATCTATACCATGGCTAGTATTGTGTGTTTCATTATTTGCCACCTCTATGAGAACTTCGTAATTTTTAGAGTAGTCTTTGTGTCTCTAAACAATTGGTTATCAATATACAATTTATCGACTACGAGACCTATGCGTTTCCCTTTCAATCTATTTTCCTTGAAAATTAGAAGGAAATTACAGAACGGCTCTTTCGGGAACAGATCATTCATGCCTATTTTCGTGCGAGCAAGACTTTTACCCATGCTTTTGTCATGCAGGTGAAAGAGGACCCAAAAGCGACTTAACAGAAACAGAGTTTATTTAAGTCCAAACAGGGAATAACAGAAATCCTCTAGTCTGTAGAGGGGAATAACTGGAGAAGCGGCCACAGACTGCAGGTCGCTTCGGGTAGGCGCAGGCCGTTTGACAGAGACACCTGCTCACACGCAGCATCTGATTTTACACAATCACAGCAAAAACACGACAGGACAGGGCGAAAAGCAATCACAGCATGGTGAATACTAAACAAGGAACCGACGGGACAGGAACGGAACACAAAGGAATAAATAGGGACTTAATCAGGGGAAAGGATCGGGAACATGGGAAGACTAAATGATGATTTAGGAACAGCTGGGAGCAGGAACGGAACGATAGAGAGAAGAGAGAGCGAGAGAGTGAGAGAGGGAGGGGGAGAGAGAGGGATAGAAGGAGGGAAAGAACCAAATAAGACCAGCAGAGGGAAACGAATAGAATGGGGAGCACAGGGACAAGACATGATAATAAATGACAAACATGACAGCTTTTTACCACTATTTTATCTTTAACCTCTTAAGTCGACCCTCTACGTTTTCGAACATTCTGTTAAAAATCGCGCAACATTTCAGCGCCCTGCTACTCATGCCAGGAATATAGTATATGCATATGATTCGTATGTGTGGATAGCAAACACTCTGACGTTTCTAAAACTGGTTAAATCACGGCTGTGACTTTAACAGAGCGTGAGTTTCATCGAATAGCGCAGGAAAACCTGATCACTGAAAATGGAAATAAATATCGTGGGCGCTTACTTCCACGCTTACTGACCCAATAGTGATTATGGGACATCTAGGAGTGCCAACAAAGAAGATGGTCAAAGGTAATGAATGTTTTATATTTTATTGTGCGGTTTGTGTAGCGCCGAATATGCTAATTATTTTGTTTACGTCCCCTGCGGGTCTTTTGTGGTGTTACATGCTATCAGATAATAGCTTCTCATGCTTTCGCCCGAAAAGCATTTAAAAAATCGGACTTGTGGCCTGGATTCACAACGAGTGTAGCTTTAATTCAATACCCTGCATGTGTATTTTAATGAACGTTTGAGTTTTAACTAATACTATTAGCATTTAGCGTAGCGCATTTGCATTTCCAGAGCTCTAGATGGGACGCCTGCGTGCCAGGTAGGAGCAAGTGGTTAAAGAAAGCAAATTTGGCAACGATTGGTTCATACCTCTGCCCTCTCTGTCCGAAGCGGTTTACACATTTGAGTTGAATTTAGTCGATAGCTTCATGTGGGATCTGAAGCACTGTAAGGAGGAACTCTCTAACTAGAGATTCAGGAACTTCTCCTTCTTTCTCTGGGATACCTGTAAGTACCAGATTCTCTCTCACGGATCTAGTCTGTATGTCAAGTAAGGTTTCTCTCAGAATGATGTTCTCCTTTTTAAGTTCATTAACTTTGGTTTCAATCTTATTGACTGTCCCTTTTAGCTTGTTTGTGTCTTTCTCCAATGTCGCAGCATTTTCGTCATTCATCTCGAGGCTTGCCTTTAACTCCTTTTTTTATCCTTACTGACTAGTTCAAGTATGCCCCGTTTGTCATTTATTGATTTTAACAGATCGGTTACGACCTTTACCATTCCCGGTTGTGAAAATATTAAATTGTCTGTGAAGAGAAGAGTCACGTTTTCATTTTGAGATAGGTTCCCCTGTCATACTCGCCATCATTTTTGGGTGTTGCTTGTTTTTGTAATATTTGGCAATACATTTCTCTAGTCTTATGATTTGTTTTGTGTTGTTATCTAGATTGAAGGTTATTACCCGCCAGATTATGAAGTGCTAATGTTTAGTCTAACTTACCGATATTGAATAAAATGTTTTTATCTTGAGGTGATCTACATTGCTGTGTTCAGTCCGCCATCTTGGTGGGGGGGGGGGGTATTGTTTAGAAGTACCATCTCCTGAATTAAACTCTAAAGGTCTATACCTATCACATCCATGAAACAGTTAACATATTAATCATTACCTCTTATCATATCATCATTCTGAACAGTCGTAACCTTATGCATCTGCAAAAACCCCAGCCTTACTCATGATTCAGTACAACACCAATTGGTTTATTTATTCATTAGCTAATTAAATAATAACAGAATAAACATACACACATACTACATGAGACAAAGGTCCCTAGCAGACTGGCACAATATGGCTTTTTAAACAACGACGTGGAGAGGGAGAAAGAGGGACACTTATCGTCAATAAATTTTAGAACTATTCTCACATTAATCATATACTTTGCACACAAACCACTGTCCGTTTGGAATAAGAAACCATAAATATATTTACATGCTGGTGCCTTTGTTTGCCGTTTCTCTCTGTCGGAACCAGGCCTTCTTAGGAAGGATGTGGATCGGCCTTTCAGTGGCACGCCTGTAAGGCTCTGATTGTCCGAAAGTGTCAGGACCTGTCTCTTCTACTTTTGTTCACTCTGAAAGATAGCTAGCCAGCCGTGTCGATGGTTCCAATTGGTGATGAGCATAGTAGGACAGTCTCACTTCTCTTTTGACTCAACACAGCTGTCTCAGTGATTTTCTGAGAGGGGAGTTTGTTCTCCACCTTGTGTTGGAATTCAGGATTCGGACCACGATGTACATGAGCTGCAGCTCGCCGTCTCTCTTCACCTTGTGTTGAGGTTCAAAGTTCCAACCATTTAAAATGTGTAGCTCCCGCCTCCCGTTTCCTGGTCTCGGAGATTCCGCGCTTAACCTGTTGGTACTAGGGGGCAGAATTTTCATTTTTGGAAAAAAAACTTTCCTGTTTTAAACGGGATATTTTGTTAGTGTCACGCCTTGGTCATTGTATCTTGTGTTTTTGTTATATGTTTGGGTAGGCCAGGGTGTGACATGGGTTTATATGTTGTATTTCGTATTAGGGTTTGTATTAATTGGGAGTGTGTATTATTAGGGGTGTGTCTAGTTAGGCTTGGCTGCCTGAGGCGATTCCTAATTGGAGTCAGCTGATTCTAGTTGTCTCGGATTGGGAACCGTATTTAGGTAGCCTGAGTGCGCGTTGTATTTCGTGGGTGATTGTACCTGTCTTAGTGTTAGTCACCAGATAGGCTGTATTTGTTTCACTCGTTTGTTGTTTTCGTATTTTCAGTTATTTCATGTACCGCTTTATCTTTATTAAAAGTCATGAGTAACCTACACGCTGCATTTCGGTCTGGCTCTCTACAAACAACAGACGAAGTTCATTACAGTTAGGACAAGGTGCTAGAATATACATATAATTGACAGTTTGGATAGAAAACACTAACGTTTCCAAAACTGTAAAGATATTGTCTGTGAGTATAACAGAACTGATGTTGCAGGCGAAAGCCTGAGAAAAATCCAATCCGTAAGTGCCCCAGGTTTTGAAAGGGCTGCGTTCCAATGAGTCCCTGTTGAGCTGTGAATGTGCCATCAACGAGCTTACGCTTTCTACGTATTCCCCAGGGTGTCTATAGCATTGTGACGTAGTTTTACGCATTTATGTTGAAGAATATCCGTAGGCGGCTACATTGCGTAAGTGGTCACATGGTGGCTCCGAGAGAGATTCTCGCATAAAATACAGAGATAGCCATTACTCCAATCAGTCCTACTGAAAAACAAATTGTCCCGACGGATATATTGTCGAATAGATATTAGAAAAACACCTTGAGGATTGATTATAAACAACGTTTGCCATGTTTCTGTCGATATTATGGAGCTAATTTGGAATATTTATCGCCGTTTTCGTGACTGCAATTTCCGGGCGATTTCTCAGCCAAACGTGAAGAACAAACTGAGCTATTTCGCCTACAAAAATAATATTTTAGGAAAAGATCCAAAGTTCATCAAAGGTACATGATTTAATTTGATTGCTTTAAGATTTTTGTGACAAGGTTGCCTGCTGCTAGCAAGGCATAATGCTATGCTAGTCTATGATAAACTTACACAAATGCTTGTCTAGCTTTGGCTGTAAAGCATATTTAGAAAATCTGAGATGACAGGGTGATTAACAAAAGGCTAAGCTGTGTTCCAATATATTTCACTTGTGATTTTCATGAATAGGAAGATTTTCTAGGAAGATTTATGTCCGTTGTGTTATGCTAATTAGTGTCAGGCGATGATTACGCTTCCGGACCTGGGTTTGAGAGTCACAAGAAGTTAAAACACTTTAGACATGGGCTGCAACTCCCCGTGTTTCCTGGTCTAATGTTAATCTGATACCTTCATGCCCTCTGGCCAAAGGGGACAGTTCCGTCAGTCTGAGACACTCTTTGACCACATTTGGGGCGGGGTTATTTACTATGCAGAGCTTATAGGGGATAGATTCTCTTATACCTCCTATAATCACATTCCTATCTTATCATACATACTTTCATCTTATTTCATATACAACATTCATTCATATACAATATTTTCAAGTTACAGTATTTGTGACATCACAAAATCAAAACCAATTTAACATTAGTTTTCTATAGCTCCCCATTGACCATTCCCCACATTCTTATGTTAGAATTATTGTTCCAGTATCCACTTTTGACTTTTTGACTATAGTTTTGGTGGGAAAAGCCTTTTAACAAAGTGATTACTATGGGGGATTTTACTGGAGGAGGAGAAAGAGCCCCCTTCTCCTGTAATTTTCAACATGGTGTGAACTGTCAAACCGGCCCAGTTCCCTCCTCGCCTCTTCTGTTGGTGACAGATGTTCTGGTTATTGTCAATCATTGCCAAGCTGAACTGACCCATTGTGATCCTCAAAGGGCAGTTATTACAACAGAGAGTAGATTTCTTGCTCTAGTATGTGAGCCAGAGTCACCAGTCACTACGGATTCCAAAATTCCATTGAAAATGTGTGGTCTCAGCGAACTGCAGTCTGTAATCCTTCGTAACTGTGAACCTAAGACCTAAGGCTGGACTGTGCATGCGTGCCAGTTCCCTGCTCTAGTGGCGAGTAGCATACAGGTCGGTAGACTCTTGTGTCTATGGAGCAATTTGTCCTTTCAATGTATTTTTGCTCTGTGTGCTTGGCATGACACCTGGATACAGCAGACCCTTTTCTATTGAAAAGGGCAGTGTTGCAACACTGGGAAATGGGGACAGCTCTTGGTGGTGACTGTCTGCCCCTTGAACTAGAGCTGGCGGGAGAGCCGTGGCATATAGGGGACTCGGGGGTAGAGTGGATTCTCTCCGTCTTCCTTGAGAGCGAACATATGAGAATGGGTCACTGCACAAAGGGAAGGGTTCTAGGAGCACATGTGAGAGCACATGTGCCTCTCCCCCATTGTGGTAGGGCAGAATACAAGGTGACCTGCTGGCTGCCCCACTCTGCCACAGGGGGCATATCCCTAGATCGGGTGCCATTGCTCTCCCGCAGGGAATCAGATGGGCAGGCCCTCGATGTGGCTGCAGTACAGGCCCATTTTCACCAGTCGGCCCCTGTTTAGGGAGTTGTACTGTGGGGTCAGTGCCCACTGCATCGCTGGGGGCTTTGCGCGGGAAACCCCTTGTGCCAGTGAATTGCACTCTTCCTGCTGCCATGCCTTGGTCCATGCAGGGGTAAGCCGGGTAGACACAATTCCTTGGTCTACGGCGCAGGCAGAATTTGAAAGCTTCGACTTTGGAGACAGCCGGACCAAACAGTTCCTTCTACTCGACAGGAGCATCAAGGAAATCTGCTTTCTCTTTGTCTGACAGACTGTAAAGTTGAGCCAAAAGGCTCCCTTCACCACCACTGCAAGGCTCATAGCACGGCAAGCCTCTGGAGGCTCGGAGGTTGAAGTCTGTGACGACACAGCTCTCATCCCAAAGGTCTGGGTTAGAATTGCCGATGGCTAGAAGATTATGCATCTCTAGCATCAAATCGGCCTGGTAAACCAGCAGTAGAGACATAACGTCCAGCACCCATACAGAACATATGGCAGCCACGCAGACATTTTGGTTAATTGATGCAGAAAAGCGGTCCGTCTTACCAGGGAGGAAAGTGCCTGTCAGCGACGATGCACTGGGGTTGAGGTGGTTGGCCAGTGACGGCTCAACCACCGGAGGCTTGGCGAGGCCCAGCTCCTCGATGTCCTTGACATTCATTTGGGCAAAAAGTCTATTTTAGACTTTGCCGGTCAAGTTTTTCCCTAATTACATTCGGCTTCCGCCACGCAAGCTGGCATGAGTTGCTTTTCTAGGACAGTGCGAGAGGAGAGTTTCCTCCAGTCATACCAGTCCCTTTGTGCTGCCATCCCCCACCAGTGTGTAACCTTGTGGCACACCTGTATACAGTTCAACAGGAAAAGAGATCAAGTCATGCTGAGGAGCGCTTACAGTAGTATGAATGATCACAGGGTGAGCGAGTGGCTCTTTATGATGAGGGGAGGGGCTCATCTCATTTGCCTCTTGACCGATCTGTCTCTGACAGTGTGATTGATTCTACAAGCTTCTGACATTCAGGTGAATCCCTCATGTGAGATATCAAAACAAATAATTGAAAAGATAACCCATGTCGTTAATTACTAAGGAAGGGCCTTACTGTGGACACAAGGTTGTGTCCCAAATGGCACCCTAGTAACTTAATAGTGCACTACTTTTGACCCTGCTCAGAAGTACTGCACTACAAAGAGAATGGGGTGCCATTTACGTCCCATCTACAACATCATTTGGGGATTAATTGGTCCTTAATTATCAGTCAATCCAACCATGTTCTTAGCACAGTTAAATTCGCCATAATGTCCCTGTGTGTGCTTACAGACAACTGCATTCTAAAACAGTCCTCTTTTTTATTGTCCTTCCTTTCAAACGGTCTTTAAATTTGGCAATAAAAATACAGTACCAGTCAAAAGTTTGGACACACCTACTCAATCAAGGGTTTTAATTTATTTTTTACTATTTTGGAATAATAGTGAAGACATCAAAACTATGAAATAACACTTATGGAATCATGTACAGTGAGGGAAAAAAGTATTTGATCCCCTGCAGATATTGTACGTTTTCCTACTGACAAAGAAATGATCAGTCTATAATTTTAATGGTAGATTTATTTGAACAGTGAGAGACAGAATAAAAACAAAAAAAATCCAGAAAAACACATGTTATAAATTTATTTGCATTTTAATGAGGGAAATAAGTATTTGACCCCTCTGCAACACTTAGTACTTGGTGGCAAACCCTTGTTGGAAATCACAGAGGTCAGACGTTTATTGTAGTTGGCCACCAGATTTGTAGTAACCAAAAAAACTGTTAAATCAAAATATATATTTTTTATATTTTAGATTCGTCGAAGTAGCTACTCATTGCCTTGAAGACAGCTTTGCATTTTTCAACATGCTTAAACTGGAATTAATTTCCAACAGTCTTGAAGGAGTTCCCACACATGCTGAGCACTTGTTGGCTGCTTTTCCTTCCATCTGCATTTCATCTCATCCCAAACCATCTCAATTGGGTTCAGGTCAGGTGATTGTGGAGGCCAGGTCATCTGATGCAGCACTCCATCACACTCCTTCTTGGTCAAATAGCCCTTATACAGCCTGGAGGTGTGCCTTGAATTCTGTACCTTGAAGTGTGGAGGTGTGCCTTGAATTCTAAATAAATCACAGACAATGTCCCCAGCAAAGCACCCCCACACTATCACACCTCCTCCTCCATGCTTCATGTTGGGAACCACACATGTAGAGATCATCCATTCACCTACTCTGAGTCTCATAAAGACACAGCGGTTGGAACAAAACAATCTAAAAGATTTGGCTCATCAGACCAAAGGACAGATTTCTACCGGTTTCTTGGCCCAAGCAAATCTCTTCTTATTTGTGTCCTTTAGGAGTGTTTTTTGTTGTTGCAGCAATTCAACCATGAAGGCCTGATTCACGTCTCCTCTGAACAGTTAATGTTGAGATGTGTCTGTTACGTTCATTTGGGTTGTGGTATCTGAGGTGCAGTTAACTCTAATGAACTCATTCTCTGCAGCAGAAGTAACTCTGGCTCTTCCTTTCCTGTGGCGGTCCTCATGAGAGCCAGTGCTTGATAGTTTTTGCGACTACACTTGAAGAAACTTTCAAAGTTCTTGAAACGTTCTGGATTGACTGACCTTCATGTCTTACAGTAATGACGGACTGTCATTTTTATTTGCTTATTTGAGCTGTTCTTGACATAATATGGAATTGGTCTTTTCCTAAATAGGTCTATCTTCTGTATACCACCCTACCTTGTCACAACACAACTGATTGGCTCAAATGCATTAAGGAAAGAAATTCCACAAATTAACTTAACAAGGTACACCTGTTAATTGAAATGCATTCCAGGTGACTACCTCATGAAGCTGGCTGAGAGAATGCCAAGTGTGCAAAGCCGCCATCAAAGAAAAGGGTGGTTACTTTGAAGAATCTCAAATATAAAATATATTTAGATTTTTTTAACACTTTTTTTGGTTACTACACGATTCCATATGTGTAATTTCATAGTTTTGATGTCTTCACTATTATGCTACAATGTAGGAAAAGATCTAGAATGAGTCGGTGTATCCAAACTTTTGACTTGTATATATTCTGTATTAGTTCTTATAAATTACAATAGTTGATAATCCTTTGACTATAAACCAATTATAATAATACCTAATTCCACCTCTTTAAAGAGATTTAAAATTCAAGAGGGTAATTTTCTCAGTAAGCCTCTACACAAACATGTATCAAATCACTAGCTAACATCATTTACAGGGACTGCTTTCACACATGTTTTCTGCCTGTACTTTGTGTCCCCTCTAAAATGTATTTCAAGAGCATTGCTACTGTGTAAGAAATAGCTTGGATTACAGTAACTCTGCTCATAAAATATATGAATGTACAGTATGTACTGTACATTGACTAGATAATAGTTTTAACTTTCTGACTCGAAAGCTGTACGGTGGTTGTCCTCAATTGGAACAAAAGAAAGGCATGTACAATCAGTGCGTGACAAAATAAGCCTGATCTGAGCTATACAAAAACAAAGGAATGGGCCAAGTTCTCAACCCATACTGTCAGAGCCAGTAGTCATGACAACTGCTACCCTGGGGTTCACTGACACTGGAGGGATGACTGTCCTGTCATCTGTTGGCTATTTTCATATCCCCTCTCTCTTTTTTTTCTCCCTTTCGCTTTCTTGCTCTCCCGCTCCTCGTGTCTTTAAGCGCAAAAGAAAAGGTTGGTGTGAAGAAGGGGGTGATATTTCAGGAGATATTTCATCTAACTGGTTGGCGTTAGTGCGGTGGTGGACACCTCTGGCTGGTGAAAACACAAACGGATCGATGAAATGATTGGCACTACACCACACCCCGGCCCTGGGCCAGCCAAGACACTGCCTGCATCCTAAATGGCATCCCTCTGTAGAAGCTTACTTTTGACCAAAGCCCTATTCCCATTTGGGACGCATTGAATCCCTTGAAATTAAACCATCAATATTAGACACACTCATGTCTCATTCTCACCCTATCTCATCTCAATCGCTTTTCAACCGATCGCTGCCTGCAACCGCATGCCCGACTAGCATCACCACACTGGATGGTTCCGACCTTGAATATGTGGACACCTATAAGTATCTAGGTGTCTGGCTAGACTGCAAACTCTCCTTCCAGACCCATATCAAACATCTCCAATCAAAAATAAAATCAAGAGTCGGCTTTCTATTCCGCAACAAAGCCTCCTTCACTCATGCTGCCAAGCTTACCCTAGTAAAACTGACTATCCTACCGATCCTCGACTTCGGCGATGTCATCTACAAAATCGCTTCCAACACTCTACTCAGCAAACTGGATGCAGTTTATCACAGTGCCATCCGTTTTGTCACTAAAGCACGTTATACTACCCACCACTGCAACTTGTATACTCTCGTCGGCTGGCCCTCGCTACATATTCGTCGCCAGACCCACAGGCTCCAGGTCATCTACAAGGCCATGCTAGGTAAAGCTCCGCCTAATCTCAGTTCACTGGTCACGATGGCAACACCCATGCGTAGCACGCGCTCCAGCAGGTGTATCTCACTGATCATCCCTAAAGCCAACACCTCATTCGGCCGCCTTTCGTTCCAGTACTCTGCTGCCTGTGACTGGAACAAATTGCAAAAATCGCTGAAGTTGGAGACTTTTATCTCCCTCACCAACTTCAAACATCACCTATCTGAGCAGCTAACCGATCGCTGCAGCTGTACATAATCTATTGGTAAATAGCCCACCCATTTTCACCTACCTCATCCCCACAGTTTTTATTTATTTACTTTTCTGCTCTTTTGCACACCAATATCTCTACCTGTACATGACCATCTGATCATTTATCACTCCAGTGATAATCTGCAATATTGTAATTATTCGCCTACCTCCTCATGCCTTTTGCACACAATGTATATAGACTCCCCTTTTTTTTCTTTTTTTTTCTACTGTGTTATTGACTTGTTAATTGTTTACTCCATGTGTAACTCTGTGTTGTCTGTTCACACTGCTATGCTTTATCTTGGCCAGGTCGCAGTTGCAAATGAGAACTTGTTCTCAACTAGCCTACCTGGTTAAATAAAGGTGAAATAAAAAAATAAAAAAAATAAAATCACCCTCAGACACATCTGTAAGTTGGCATACTCACACACCCTCCTAGGTCCTTCCCCTTACACATGAAAATACAGTGATTAAAGCGAATAAAACCACTTCTTTCTTTCTTTCCAGGGGACACATTTTGGAAAAGGGGTAACTGATATAAAGTGACAAGTGGTTTAAATTCTCCACCCTCTAGAACCCTACAGCTATTATTTCCTTTTTAATGACAGTCGCCTTTCAAATGTTTTTATTCCCACTGCAAACACCACCAGATGTTGGCAAATCAACAGCCTTTGATATTCCTCCTTTCCCTCATCCGCCCTCATATCCCCTCGTTCCTGGCAAATGCTGGAAAATGAGCGCCGTCTCTTCTGACAGATGAGGGGGCATCTGTGATACTTATGTGAGGCCTCCAAACGACAACGAAAAACACGCGACAACAAGCAGAGAGCAGCAACATGAAAGCAATGCATTTTCTATTAGATATCCGAACAAAACTCTGAAGGATTAACAACTGAAACGGATAAGTGAAGTTAGAGTTCTATTCCTCTCTGTTTTATGCAAAAATAAGGTCACGGATTATGTAAAGAAAATGCTATTCACGAATGATGACTTGTTGCTCAAGTGTGAATGCAAGAGGAACCCACTCACACCTTAGCGACATGCAAAGAGCTACAGTATACAGTAGACCCATATCAAATGGTCTTATGATATATGGAGTAGTTTAGTGTTCGAACATTTAGGCATCACTACCAGGATACACTTCCACACTCCATCCCCTGGTGGCAGCACCAACCGGGTCAAGGGCTATGCTCTGCCAGGAAGCCTGGATAAAATTGACAGCTGTGAGCAATCAGGATGATTGGCAATTTGTGACCGGAGGCCTCCCGGCCTGCCAGTGTTTGGTGTTGTTTTGTGTAACCTCATTAGTTGTGTAACCTCTTTGTGGTATTATTTCTGTATATATTTATTTTAGGTCACCACTGAATGAATAATTATCTGCTTGGACTGGCTGAAAAAGAGGTCATGACTAGAGCCCAACTGATACATCGGTTCATCAATTATCATTGGTCCATATTAGCCTTTCACAGAAATATTTGTATTGGTCTTTATTCCACAGATAAAGCACAGATATTACATATATATAGAATAAACATATGTCTGCACATTTGCGGTCATTTACAATGGTTGCCTGAAGAGAGGGTGCTCTATGAGCTGCTCATTGAACATAATTCACAGAGAGAGAGAGAGTAGGTATGGTTGTTTGATGGTGATGAGCTTTCCACAGCCAGCGTATTTGAGTAAGTAATTAATCAAAAGTACATTTCACCAAGCAAGCAGCCCTGTCCTAGTCACATTCTCACTTAGTTCATGTTAGCTGGCTAGCTAAAGTGAACACTCGTCCTTGATACAAAAACACTGTTACTGTCTGGGTCTGTTATATTAGCAGGTAGGCTTATTTAGTTTTTTTCCCGAAATATGCAATCTGCAAAAAGCAAGACAGTTGGCACAGATAAACCATTCAGGCCATGTGCTTGCAGTCATGATGAGATTTATAGCTAACTAGCTAAATTATTACATGTGACTAAAACTAGCCAGAAACTGTGGATAGATGGCAGCATTCGCGCAAAACTGAAAGTGCGAACCACCGCATTAAACCATGGGAAGATGACTGGGAATCGAACAGGAAGGAAACAACACCTCCATTATACACCTCCATTATATCCTTCCTGTTTGGCCCTGTCCGGGGGTGTCCTCGGATGGGGCCACAGTGTCTCCTGACCCCTCCTGTCTCAGCCTCCAGTATTTATGCTGCAGTAGTTTGTGTCGGGGGGCTAGGGTCAGTTTGTTTATCTGGAGTACTTCTCCTGTCCTATTCGGTGTCCTGTGTAAATCTAAGTGTGCGTTCTCTAATTCTCTCTTTCTTTCTCTCTCTCGGAGGACCTGAGCCCTAGAACCATGCCCCAGGACTACCTGACATGATGACTCCTTGCTGTCCCCAGTCCACCTGGCCATGCTGCTGCTCCAGTTTCAACTGGCCTGGGCCCTAGGACCATGTCCCAGGACTACCTGACATGAGGACTCCTTGCTGTCCCCAGTCCACCTGGCCATGCTCCTGCTCCAGTTTCAACTGTTCTGCCTTACTATTATTCAACCATGCTGGTCATTTATGAACATTTGAACATCTTGGCCACGTTCTTTTATAATCTCCACCCGGCACAGCCGGAAGAGGACTGGCCACCCCACATATGCTCTCTCTAATTCTCTCTTTCTTTCTCTCTCTCGGAGGACCTGAGCCCTAGGACCGTGCCCCAGGACTACCTGACATGATGGCTCCTTGCTGTCCCCAGTCCACCTGACTGTGCTGCTGCTCCAGTTTCAACTGTTCTGCCTTATTATTATTTGACCATGCTGGTCATTTATGAACATTTGAACATCTTGGTCATGTTCTGTTATAATCTCTACCCGGCACAGCCAGAAGAGGACTGGCCACCCCACATAGCCCGGTTCCTCTCTAGGTTTCTTCCTAGGTTTTGGCCTTTCTAGGGAGTTTTTCCTAGCCACCGTGCTTTTACACCTGCATTGTTTGCTGTTTGGGGTTTTAGGCTGGGTTTCTGTACAGCACTTTGAGATATCAGCTGACGTACGAAGGGCTATATAAATAAATGTGATTTGATTTTTGATTTTGATTTGATTTCGTTGAACCTCAACACTGGGGCCCTACTAGGATGCGTGCTCAGCCCCCTCCTGTACTACCGGTTCACCCATGACTGCGTGGCCATGCATGCCTCCAACTCAATCATCAAGTTTGCAGATGACAACAGTTGTAGGCTTGATTACCAACAATGACGAGACAGCCTACAGGGACGAGGTGAGGGCTCTGAGTGGGGGGCCAGGAAAATAACCTCTCACTTAACGGCAACAAAACAAAAGGAGATGATCGTGAATTTCAGGAAACAGCAGCGGGAGCACCCACTAGCCACATCGATGGGACCGCAATGGAGATGGTGGAAAGCTTAAAGTTCCTCGGCGTACACACATCACTGACAAACTGAAATGATCCACCCACACAGACAGTGTGGTGAAGGAGCAACAGCGCCTTCTGGAGGCTGAAGAAATTTGGCTTGGCACCTAAAACCCTCACACTTTTAGAATGCTCTCAATTGTGCATCTGTGTAAGGCTATATCACCACCTGGTATGGCAACTATACCGCCCGCAACTGCAGAGCTCTCCAGAGGGTGGTGCAGTCTGCCCAACGCATAACCGGGGGCATACTACCTGCCCCCAAGGACATCTACAGCACCCGATGTCACGGGAAGGCCAAAAAGATCATCAAGGACAACAACCACCTGAGCCACTGCCTGTTCATCCCGCTATCATCCAGAAGGGAAGGTCAATACAGTTGCATCAAAGCTGGGACCGAGAGGCTGAAAAACAGTTTCTATCAAGGCCATCAGACTGTTAAATAGCCATCACTAGCAGATTAGATGCTGCTGCCTATATACATAGGACTTGAAATCACTGGCCACTTTAATAAATGGAACACTAGTCACTTTAATACTGTTTACATATTTTGCATTACTCATCTCATATGTATATACTGTATTTGTCATGTTTGTCATTTATTATCATGTCTTGTCCCTGTGCTCCCCATGCTATTCGTTTCCCTCTGCTGGTCTTATTTGGTTCTTTCCCTCCTATCCCTCTCTCTCCCCCTCCCTCTCTCACTCTCTCGCTCTCTCTTCTCTCTATCGTTCCGTTCCTGCTCCCAGCTGTTCCTATTCCCCTAATCATCATTTAGTCTTCCCACACCTGTTCCCGATCCTTTCCCCTGATTAGAGTCCCTATTTATTCCTTTGTGATCCGTTCCTGTGCCGTCGGTTCCTTGTATTGTATTCACCATGCTGTGATTGCGTTTCGCCCCTGTCCTGTCGTGTTTTTGCCGTGATTGTGTATCACCCTGTCCTGTCGTGTTTTGTGCCTTCATCAGACGCTGCGTGTGAGCAGGTGTCTCAGTCGACTACGGCCTGCGCCTACCCGGCGACCTGCAGTCTGTGGCCGCTTCTCCAGTTGTTTTCCCCTCTACAATCTAGAGGATTTCTGTTATTCCGTTTTGAACATTAATAAACTCTGTTTCTGTTAAGTCGCGTTTGGGTCCTCGTTCACCTGCATGACAGAAGGAACCGACCGAGGAATGGACCCAGCGACTTCAGACGCTCGTTACACTGCCGTCGAGATCCAAGGAGCCATGCTCGGCAGACACGAGCAGGAATTGTCCGCTGCTCGCCATGCCGTGGAGAACCTGGCCGCTCAGGTTTCCGACCTCTCTGGACAGTTCCAGAGTCTACGTCTCGTGCCACCTGTTACTTCCTGGCCTGCCGAGCCTCCAGAACCTAGGGTTAATAACCCACCTTGCTACTCCGGGCAGCCCACTGAGTGCCGCTCCTTTCTCACGCAGTGTGAGATTGTGTTCTCTCTCCAACCCAACACATACTCTAGAGAGAGAGCTCGGGTTGCTTACGTCATTTCACTCCTTACTGGCCGGGCTCGAGAATGGGGCACAGCTATCTGGGAGGCAAGGGCTGATTGCTCTATCAAATTCCAGAACTTTAAAGAGGAGATGATTCGGGTTTTTGACCGTTCAGTTTTTGGTGGGGAGGCTTCTAGGGCCCTGGCTTCCTTATGCCAAGGTGAACGGTCCATAACGGATTATTCCATTGAGTTTCGCACTCTTGCTGCCTCTAGTGAGTGGAACGAGCCGGCGCTGCTCGCTCGTTTTCTGGAGGGACTCCACGCAGTGGTTAAGGATGAGATTCTCTCCCGGGAGGTTCCTTCAGATGTGGACTCTTTGATTGCTCTCGCCATCCGCATAGAACGACGGGTAGATCTTCGTCACCGGGCTCGTGGAAGAGAGCTCGCATCAACGGTGTTTCCCTGCTCCGCATCGCAACCATCTCCCTCCTCTGGCTTTGAGACTGAGCCCATGCAGCTGGGAGGGATTCGCATCTCGAAGAAGGAGAGGGAACGGAGGATCACCAACCGCCTGTGCCTCTATTGCGGAGTTGCTGGACATTTTGTTAATTCATGTCCAGTAAGAGGCCAGAGCCCATCAGTAAGCGGAGGGCTACTGGTGAGCGCTACTACTCAGTCCTCTTCATCTAGATCTTGTACTACTATGTCGGTCCATCTACGCTGGACCGGTTCGGGTGCTACATGCAGTGCCTTGATTGACTCTGGGGCTGAGGGTTGTTTCATGGACGAAGCATGGGTTCGGAAACATAACATTCCTTTCAGACCGTTAGACAAGCCTACGCCCATGTTTGCCTTAGATGGTAGTCATCTTCCCAGTATCAAATTTGAGACACTACCTTTAACTCTCACAGTATCTGGTAACCACAGTGAGACTATTTCTTTTTTGATTTTCCGTTCACCGTTTACACCTGTTGTTTTGGGTCATCCCTGGCTAGTATGTCATAATCCTTCTATTAATTGGTCTAGTAATTCTATCCTATCCTGGAACGTTTCTTGTCATGTGAAGTGTTTAATGTCTGCCATCCCTCCCGTTTCTTCTCTCCCTACTTCTCAGGAGGAACCTGGCGATTTGACAGGAGTGCCGGAGGAATATCATGATCTGCGCACGGTCTTCAGTCGGTCCCGAGCCAACTCCCTTCCTCCTCACCGGTCGTATGATTGTAGTATTGATCTCCTTCCAGGGACCACGCCTCCTCGAGGTAGACTATACTCTCTGTCGGCTCCCGAACGTAAGGCTCTCGAGGATTATTTGTCTGTGTCTCTTGACGCCGGTACCATAGTGCCTTCTTCTTCTCCGGCCGGGGCGGGGTTCTTTTTTGTTAAGAAGAAGGACGGTACTCTGCGCCCCTGCGTGGATTATCGAGGGCTGAATGACATAACGGTTAAGAATCGTTATCCGCTTCCCCTTATGTCATCAGCCTTCGAGATTCTGCAGGGAGCCAGGTGCTTTACTAAGTTGGACCTTCGTAACGCTTACCATCTCGTGCGCATCAGAGAGGGGGACGAGTGGAAAACGGCGTTTAACACTCCGTTAGGGCATTTTGAGTACCGGGTTCTGCCGTTCGGTCTCGCCAATGCGCCAGCTGTTTTTCAGGCATTAGTTAATGAGGTTCTGAGAGACATGCTGAACATTTTTGTTTTTGTCTATCTTGACGATATCCTGATTTTTTCTCCGTCACTCGAGATTCATGTTCAGCACGTTCGACGTGTTCTACAGCGCCTTTTAGAGAATTGTCTCTACGTAAAGGCTGAGAAGTGCTCTTTTCATGTCTCCTCCGTTACTTTTCTCGGTTCCGTTATTTCCGCTGAAGGCATTCAGATGGATTCCGCTAAGGTCCAAGCTGTCAGTGATTGGCCCGTTCCAAGGTCACGTGTCGAGTTGCAGCGCTTTTTAGGTTTCGCTAATTTCTATCGGCGTTTCATTCGTAATTTCGGTCAAGTTGCTGCCCCTCTCACAGCTCTTACTTCTGTCAAGACGTGTTTTAAGTGGTCCGGTTCCGCCCAGGAGCTTTTGATCTTCTAAAAGAACGTTTTACGTCCGCTCCTATCCTCGTTACTCCTGACGTCACTAGACAATTTATTGTCGAGGTTGACGCTTCAGAGGTAGGCGTGGGAGCCATTCTATCCCAGCGCTTCCAGTCTGACGATAAGGTTCATCCTTGCGCTTATTTTTCTCATCGCCTGTCGCCATCTGAGCGCAACTATGATGTGGGTAACCGTGAACTGCTCGCCATCCGCTTAGCCCTAGGCGAATGGCGACAGTGGTTGGAGGGGGCGACCGTTCCTTTTGTCGTTTGGACAGACCATAAGAACCTTGAGTACATCCGTTCTGCCAAACGACTTAATGCCCGTCAAGCTCGTTGGGCGTTGTTTTTCGCTCGTTTCGAGTTTGTGATTTCTTACCGTCCGGGTAGCAAGAACACCAAGCCTGATGCCTTATCCCGTCTGTTTAGTTCTTCTGTGGCTTCTACTGATCTCGAGGGGATTCTTCCTTATGGGCGTGTTGTCGGGTTGACAGTCTGGGGAATTGAAAGACAGGTTAAGCAAGCACTCACGCACACTGCGTCGCCGCGCGCTTGTCCTAGTAACCTCCTTTTCGTTCCTGTTTCCACTCGTCTGGCTGTTCTTCAGTGGGCTCACTCTGCCAAGTTAGCTGGTCATCCCGGTGTTCGAGGCACTCTTGCGTCTATTCGCCAGCGCTTTTGGTGGCCGACTCAGGAGCGTGACACGCGCCGTTTCGTGGCTGCGTGTTCAGACTGCGCGCAGAAGAAGTCTGGTAATTTTTTTTCTGCTTCTGCTCCTGGTCTTGCTGGGTCTCAGTCTGTTCCCTGCCATCGCATCTCTCCTGTTCTTGTCCCTGCCCTTGCTGTGTCTCAGTCTGTCCCTAGTTCTCATTTTTTTTTTAGAGTAGTACCCTAGTTTCCCTTTTTATCGTTTTTCGTTACGGTCCTGAGGAGAGGAGTTGGGTTCTTTCTCGGGACGTGCTGGACCGTTTGATCTATGATTTCCTCCGTTGCTGCCAGTGTTCCTCCTCGAGAGCGCCAGGAGGCGCTCGGTGAGTGGGGGTACTGTCATGTTTGTCATTTATTATCATGTCTTGTCCCTGTGCTCCCCATGCTATTCGTTTCCCTCTGCTGGTCTTATTTGGTTCTTTCCCTCCTATCCCTCTCTCTCCCCTCCCTCTCTCACTCTCTCGCTCTCTCTTCTCTCTATCGTTCCGTTCCTGCTCCCAGCTGTTCCTATTCCCCTAATCATCATTTAGTCTTCCCACACCTGTTCCCGATCCTTTCCCTGATTAGAGTCCCTATTTATTCCTTTGTGATCCGTTCCTGTGCCGTCGGTTCCTTGTATTGTATTCACCATGCTGTGATTGCGTTTCGCCCTGTCCTGTCGTGTTTTTGCCGTGATTGTGTATCACCCTGTCCTGTCGTGTTTTGTGCCTTCATCAGACGCTGCGTGTGAGCAGGTGTCTCAGTCGACTACGGCCTGCGCCTACCCGAAGCGACCTGCAGTCTGTGGCCGCTTCTCCAGTTGTTTTCCCCTCTACAATCTAGAGGATTTCTGTTATTCCGTTTTGAACATTAATAAACTCTGTTTCTGTTAAGTCGCGTTTGGGTCCTCGTTCACCTGCATGACAGTATTCTAATCTACTGTATCTTAGTCATGCTGCTCTGACATTACTCATCCATATTTATACATTCTTAATTCCATTCCTTAACTTAGATTTGTGTGTATTTGGGTATATGTTTTGAAACTGCTAGATATTACTTGTTAGATTTTACTGCACTGTCGGAGCTAGAAACACAAGCATTTCGCTTCACCCGCAATACCATCTGCTAAACATTTTTTAATCTCCCAACCTCAGTACCATATGGGCCTGTCTGTCTGACAGATAGCTAGACAGATACACCGACAGGTACAGGAGTAGGGACAAGGGACAGGGGAAGAGGCAGGGGAAATGGGACATGGACAGGGGGGGGGGCAGGGGTAAAGGCAACAGGGGAAGAGGAATGACAGGGGGAGAAGGTGAGGCAGAGACAGGGAAAGTGGGCAGAGGGAGGATGATCTGATGTATCCTGTATGGCCAGGGGGGTCGATCCCATACTTACATTAAGTATGGTATCGACCCCCCCTGACCATGACATATAAACACACTCTCCTTGACGAGGTGTTATTATTGCTCTCTCTTTCCGTCTGTCTCTTCCACCACTTTGTTTTTATTTCTCTTTCTGTCCATCTCTCCATTCCACTTTGAACCTCTCTCTTTTCATGTCTCCACACAAATAATACCCAACAGCCCAGGGGAGGGAGAAGGGAAGTGGTGGGGGAGTGGGGTAATCAAAAGGTCAGACACAAATCAAATAAACACACAAAAAAAATACAGACATGCACACATACGCAAACATACTGTAAACACATACACACGCTCTTTGTCTCTTCCACATAAAGTCAACATGAGCCAGGTATGTTGAGATTTCATGTAATATTTTCCTTTTTGTATGCATCTATTTAGCACTTCCTCCTACAAAGTTTGACACACAAAGTCGGAGGGTTTTGTTTAAACCTCCTTCACAATCTCTACCGACACAATCAGATGAAAGCTCTTGGAACAGCAGCACAGCACAGTGCAACAGATATACAAACACCGTATTCTTGAAAGGAGAACAGCTTGACATTTGGCAAAAGGAGACACTCACTAATCATAAGATTGTTTGGTTTAGGACTACATTTGAATTAGAGTAGAGCGATGGCCACATGTTTGCAGATGAGAAAAGGGTAAGTATCAGATTATTAGAAGTACAGTCGTGGCCAAAATTGTTGAGAATGACACAAATATTAATTTCCACAAAGTTTGCTGCTTCAGTGTCTTTAGATATTTTTGTATGATGTTACTTTGGAATACTGAAGTATAATTACAAGCATTTCATAAGTGTCAAAGGCTTTTATTGACAATTACATGAAGTTGATGCAAAGAGTCAATATTTGCCGTGTTGACCCTTCTTTTTCAAGACCTCTACAATCCGCCCTGGCATGCTGTCAATAAACTTGGGCCACATCCTGATTGATGGCAGCCCACTCTTGCATGATCAATGCTTGGAGTTTGTCAGATTTTGTGGGGTTTTGTTTGTCCACCCGCCTCTTGAGGATTGACCACAAATTCTCAATGGGATTAAGGTCTGTTGAGTTTCCTGGCCATGGACCCAAAATATCAATGTTTTGTTCCCCAAGCTACTTAGTCACTTTTGCCTTATGGCAAGGTGCTCCATCATCCTGGAAAAGGCATTGTTCGTCACCAAACTGTTCCTGGATGGTTGGGAGAAGTTGCTCTCGGAGGATGTGTTGGTACCATTCTTTATTCATGGATGTGTTCTTAGGCAAATTTGTGACTGAGCCCACTCCCTTGGCTGAGAAGCAACCCCACACATGAATGGTCTCAGGATGCTTTACTGTTGGCATGACACAGGACTGATGGTAGCGCTCACCAATTAACCTGATCACTCTTCATAACATTCTGGAGTATATGCAAATTGCCATCATACAAACTGAGGCAGCAGACTTTGTGAAAATTAATATTTGTGTCATTCTCAAAACTTTTGGCCACGGCTATAGACTAGAGCATTAAGTAAATATTTAAATTGCTCAACATCATATTCCATATGTAGAACAGTTTGTGGTTTGAAGCTATAAGAACTTGTGATTCATCCTTTCACACATTGTCTCCTCAAGTACCGTGAAGTTGAATGCAGTGGTTAAAACCTCTTGATGCACTCATCCCGTTAGCGGGATCATTTTTGTCAACCACTGCTGAATTGCAGAGCGTGCGCCCAAAGTGCAATATAGCAAAACACAGCTTAGCTTGTTGTTAATCCACCTGGCGTGTCAGATTTCAATAAAGCTTTTCGGCGAAAGCATACCAAGCGTTTATGTAAGGACATCTCTCTCAGTAGACAAAATATGAAACATCTAGCAGCCAAGTAGATTGGTCACGAAAGTCGGAAAAGCAATAAATTAAATTGCTTACATTCGATGATCTTCGGATGTTTGCACTCACAAGACTCACAGTTACACAATAAATGTTCCTTTTTGTTCCATAAGGATAATTTTTATATTCAAAATACCTCCATTTGATTGGTGCGTTATGTTCAGAAATCCACAGGTTCGAGCAGTCACGACGGGGCAGACGAAAATTCCAAATAGTAACCGTAAAGTTCGCATAAGCATGTCAAACGTATTTTATAATCAATCCTCAGGTTGTTTTTACAATATATAATTGATAATATATCAACAGAGACTGTAGCTTCTTCAATAGGAGAGAGAGAGAAATGGCTGCTCCATGCTGTTGCTCATACAAAACGCTGCTGGCACCCAGCCATACAATGACGCGATGTGATCTTTCTCACTCATTTTTCAAAATAAAAGCATGAAACTATGTCTAAAGATGGTTCACACCATGGGGAATCCATTTAAATGGAGCGAAGGCAGGCTATGGAACATGGAGCTTTCAAAATAGAAGCCACTTCCGGGTTGGATTTTCCTCCGGCTTTCGCCTGCAATATCAGTTCTGTTATACTCACAGACAATATTTTGACAGTTTTGGACACTTTAGAGAGTTTTCTATCCGAATCTGACAATGATATGCATATTTTAGATTCTGGGCCTGAGAAATAGGCAGTTTAATTTGGGTACGTTTTTCATCCAAACATCAAAATGACACCTGAAACCCCACCTCTTTAAGGAATACCTAGGATAGGATAAGTAATCCCTCTCACCCCCCCCCCTTTAAGATTTAGATGCACTATTGTAAAGTGACTGTTCCACTCGATGTCATAAGGTGAATGCACCAATTTGTAAGTCGCTCTGGATAAGAGCGTCTGCTAAATGACTTAAATGTAAATGTAAATGTAAAATACTGCCCCCTACACTCAACAGGTTAAATGTCACTTAGACTAACACACACTGTGCAACCTCTTAACACATCTCTCCAAAGTCCTTAGTCCATAACAATGACTGCATATACTGTATGAATGGACAAAGCCATCAATATATTGATACTATTCATACCTACAGTGGGGCAAAAAAGTATTTAGTCAGCCACCAATTGTGCAAGTTCTCCCACTTAAAAAGATGAGAGAGGCCTTTAATTTTCATCATAGGTACACTTCAACTATGAAAGACAAAATGAGGAACAAAAATCCAGAAAATCACATTGTAGGATTTTTTATGAATTTATTTGCAAATTATGGTGGAAAACAAGTATTTGGTCAATAACAAGAGTTTATCTCAATACTTTGTATATACCCTTTGTGAGCAATGACAGAGGTCAAACGTTTTCTGTAAGTCTTTACAAGGTTTTCACACACTGCTGCTGGTATTTTGGCCCATTCCTCCATGCAGATCTAATCTAGAGCAGTGATGTTTTGGAGCTGTTGCTGGGCAACACAGACTTTCAACTCCCTCCAAAGATGTTCTATGGGGTTGAGATCTGGAGACTGGCTAGGCCACTCCAGGACCTTGAAATGCTTCTTATGAAGCCAGTCCTTTGTTGCCCGGGCGGTGTGTTTGGGATCATTGTCATGCTGAAAGACCCAGCCACGTTTCATCTTCAATGCCCTTGCTGATGGAAGGAGGTTTTCACTCAAAATCTCACAATACATGGCCCCATTCATTCTTTCCTTTACACGGATCAGTCGTCCTGGTCCCTTTGCAGAAGAACAGCCCCAAAGCATGATGTTTCCACCCCCATGCTTCACAGTAGGTATGGTGTTCTTTGGATGCAACTCAGCATTATTTGTCCTCCAAACACGACGAGTTGAGTTTTTACCAAAAAGTTATATTTTGGTTTCATTTGACCATATGACATTCTCCCAATCTTCTTTTGGATCATCCAAATGCTCTCTAGCAAACTTCAGATGGGCCTGGACATGTACTGGCTTAAGCAGGGGGACACGTCTGGCACTGCAGGATTTGAGTCCCTGGTGGCGTAGTGTGTTACTGATGGTAGGCTTTGTTACTTTGGTCCCAGCTCTCTGCAGGTCATTCACTAGGTCCCCCCATGTGGTTCTGGGATTTTTGCTCACCGTTCTTGTGATCATTTTGACCCCATGGGGTGAGATCTTGCGTGGAGCCCCAGATCGAGGGAGATTATCAGTGGTCTTGCATGTCTTCCATTACCTAATAATTGCTCCCACAGTTGATTTCTTCAAACCAAGCTGCTTACCTATTGCAGATTCAGTCTTCCCAGCCTGGTGCAGGTCTACAATTTTGTTTCTGGTGTCCTTTGACAGCTCTTTGGTCTTGGCCGTAGTGGAGTTGGAGTGTGACTGTTTGAGGTTGTGGACAGGTGTCTTTTATACTGATAACAAGTTCAAACAGGTGCCATTAATACAGGTAATGAGTGGAAGACAGAGGAGCCTCTTAAAGAAGAAGTTACAGGTCTGTGAGAGCCAGAAACCTTGTTTGTTTGTAGTTGACCAAATACTTATTTTCCACCATAATTTGCAAATAAATTCATTAAAAATCCTACAATGTGATTTTCTGGATTCTTCTCATTTTGTCTGTCATAGTTGAAGTGTACCTATGATGAAAATTACAGGCCTCTCTCATCTTTTTAAGTGGGAGAACTTGCACAATTGGTGGCTGACTAAACACTTTTTTGCCCCACTGTATGTTGGTTAAGATGGCGTCTCGAATGTGAGATTTATGTAGACGTACAGTTGAAGTCGGAAGTTTGCATACACTTAGTTTGGAGTCATTTTACCCTGTTTTTCAACCACTCCACAAATGTCTTGTTAACAAACTATTGTTTTGGTAAGGACATCTACTTTGTGCATGACACAAGTAGTTTTTCCAACAATTTTTTCCAGACAGATGATTTCACTTGTAATGCACTGTATCACAAAAGTTGACTGTGCCCTTAAACATCTTGGAAGATTCCAGAAAATGATGTCATGGCTTTATAACTTTCTGATAGGCTATTTGACATTATTTGAGTCAATTGGATGTATTTAAGGGCCTACCTTCAAACTCAGTGCCTTCTTGCTTGACATCATCGGAAAATCAAAAGAATTCAGCCAAAAATAATTGTAGACCGCCACAAGTCTGGTTCATCCTTGGGAGCAATTTCCAAACGCCTGAAGGTACCACGTTCATCTGTACAAACAATAGTATGCAAGTATAAACACCATGGGACCACGCAGCCGTCATACCGCTCAGGAAGGAGACGAGTTCAGTCTCTTAGAGATTAATGTACTTTGGTGCGAAAAGTACAAATCAATCCCAGAACAACAGCAAAGGACCTTGTGAAGATGGAGGAAAGGGGTACAAAAGTATCTATATCCACAGTAAAACGAGTACTATATCGACATAACCTGAAAGGCCGCTCAGCAAGGAAGAAGCCACTGCTCCAAAACCGCCATTAAAAAGCCAGACTACGGTTTACAACTGGACATGGGGACAAAGATCGTACTTTTTTGAGAAATGTCCCCTAGTCTGATGAAAAAAATATATAACTGTTTGGCCATAATGACCATAATTATGTTTGGAGGAAAAAGGGGGAGGCTTGCAAGCCGAATAACACCATCCCAACCATGACGCACGAGGGTGGCAGCATCATGTTGTGGGGGTGCTTTGCTGCAGGAAGGACTGGTGCACTTCACAAAATAGATGGCCAATAATGTGGATATATTGAAGCAACATCTCAAGACATCTCAAGACATCAGTCAAGAAGTTAAAGATTGGTTGCTATGAGTCTTCCAAATGGACAGTGACCCCAAGCATACTTCCAAAGTTGTGTCAAAATTGCTTAAGGACAACAAAGTCAAGGTATTAGAGTGGCCATCACAAAGCCCTGACCTCAATCCTGTAGAAAATGTGTGAGCAGAACTGAAAAAGTGTGTGTGAGCAAAGAGGCCTACAAACCTGACTCAGTTACACCAGCTCTGTCAGGAGGAATGGGCCAAAATTCACCCAACTTGTTGTGGGAAGCTTGTGGAAGGCTACAAAAAATGTTTGACCCAAGTTAAACAATTTTAAAGGCAATGGTACCAAATACTAATTGAGTTTATGTAAACTTCTGACCCACTGGGAATGTGATGAAAGAAATAGCAGCTGAAATATATAATTCTCTCTACTATTATTCTGACATTCTTGAAATAAAGTGTTGATCCAAACTGGCCTAAGACAGCGAATTTTTACTCTGATTAAATGTCAGGAATTGTGAAACTGAGTTTTAATGTGTTTGGCTAAGGTCTATGTAAACTTCTGACTTCAACTGTAACATGCGCAGTTTGAGCTACTCAAGGAAGTGAGGCTGCAAGCTAGCTCAGTGCTGCCACCTCTTGAGTATCTCAGGTTGCAGGCCGACCGGGGTATTGCAGGCTGCCATTAGCTACTAAATGATCCTTAACGTCTGTGTGAGATTTAACATAATCAGTTCAAGGACATCTGGCGTAATACAAGTAATTATTGGTACCATGATTGTCTTCTGAATTGTTATTTATTTACAGGATGATTGCCTTTTTCCACTTCACTATAATTGGGTATCCTGTTTTTTGCAAATAATTCCTGAAGTGCTGTGATCAACCTTGAACTTCATGGCTTCAATGAGTGAGGGTTCTACCCTGGTTAATACCACAGCCATTTAGTGACGATCTTCACACAAAAGCCCTATTGTTTGAAAGTATGTCCCAAATTGCACCCTATTTCCTCCATAGTGGAAATAGGGCCTGGTCAAATGGGGCCTGGTCAAAAGTAGGGCACTATGATGGGAATATGGTGCCATTTGGGACTCACTCACACAACAGCATCAGTCTGAATGGAACCTATTGACTGTAAAGTGCTAACACCTGGTGTTCTTTTTCCACTGTACACAACCCTTCACACACACACACACACACTTCAGCAGTGTGAGACTGAAATCAGCACAGTAACAAAAGCCTTAAGAGGATCACCACCAGAGAACCAATCGTTGGGAATGACACACTATGAGCTGGTCGTTAAGAACCAGGCAAACACATACATTAAGAGAGGAGTCAATGAAACACACACACACATATAAAGTCAATGAATAATACACCACAGCCTAAACACAGTCAATGAAAGACACATAAAGAGGACCTATACAATGCACAGTCAGCAACGCCAGTCAATGTGGAGCAGCAGGACACATCCAGAAAGAGGGAAGTCATACTGTGTCGATGAGAGGTACACATACTGTACACTCACACGTCACACATCCTAAGCCAGCTGGTCGTCATCATAGTAGAAACATGGATAACACTTTATTTGGATAGTCCCAAGTAGATGGTTTGTAGATGTTCAACTAAGTGTCAACAACAGTTCAACAAATAAAATAGGTTTAGGTGTTAGGGTCTGTGGGACCCATTTTCAATGTTTACTAAAATAAAATGATACAATTAATTAATTTTTCAACCTGAGACTTTACATGAAGACCACATTTTCATTGAGTGCACACTCCTACATATTTATATGACATATGTGGTGTTTGGGTCTACTGGACCCGATGGTAATAAGTGTGTGTAGGTGAAAACAAGTAAAAATGAAACAAAAAGGTTTGCTGTGTGCCTTCACTCTGTCTTCTTCCTCCCTGGGCCTGCTGTTTCAACAAGGCACCAATAACCTGTTTGTCTCCCTGCCTGTCTGCCTCTCCCGCTTTTCTCGCACTGTTTACCCTTTGTAGTGTGTATAACAACACAATGTCATTTCTATATATGATTTTGATACATTATTTCAATACAAATTCAGTATTTTCCCACACTCTACCCCAGCCAGGTGAAAATGGGGGAGGGATACAACAAATAATAGCTTTGCATTTGTGGCTCCTTACCACAATCAATCAATATGGCAAAAATAATCTCTGCTCAGAGGGCCTTTTTTTGCAGAGAGAGAAACTAGTGTGGAAGGAACATCTTCCACTTTGGAAGATTAAGAATTTTCTGAGTATGAAAATTCAGAGTCTGACAGTGAGTTGGAAGAAGATGAGATTGACCCTCAACCAGCCCCAGGACCAGCCCGTCAGCAACCAGTTCATCAACAGCCTGCAGGAGAAGAAATATGTATGTCAAAAAATAGTTCTTGCCCAAAGAATGAGCCACCCCCGCATGACTGCCAATGTGATAAGGATGCAACCAGGGCTGAATCGGATGGTGGTTACTCATGTGCAGGGCATAGTCTTCTTTTGAGCTGTTCATCCCAGACACCATCCACAAAATGTGTTTTTGGAGAAAGATGGACCAAACTCATTTACATGCATAATTCAGCGTTCTTATCCTTGGTGTTAAAATCAAATTTTATTTGTCACTTGTGCCAAACACAACAGGTGTAAGGTGAAATGCTTACTTACAAGCCCTTAATAACCAACAATGCAGTTAAGAAAAATAAGTGTTAAGTAAAAAATAGATAAGCAAAAAAATGTATTAAAGAGCAGCAATAAAATAACTGTAGCGAGGCTATATATGGGCGGTACCGGTACAGAGGATAGTCAGGGTAATATGTACATGTAGGTAGCGTTAAAGTGACTATGCATAGATAATAACCAGAGAGTAGCAGCAGCGTAAAAGACATCCAATGGGGAATCCACAGAATCCCTGTGGGATGCAGAAACTGGCAGAGAACTTTTCTGTGCAAAAATGTGTCTGGAAAACTTTCACATTAATTCCAGGATTATCCGCTTTGATAATTGAGACACCAGACCAGCTCAGCAGTGGAGAGACAAGCTAGCTGCAATCAGGTCAGTGTGGGACAAGTGGGTGGACCGCCTTCCCTGGTTTTACCACCCGATGCCCAACTTTGCTGTTGATGTGCAGCGTATGCCATTTATGTGCTGCTGCCCCTTCATACAGTACATGCAGTCTAAGCCCGCAAAAGATCTGGGCTGCCTGTGATGCTGCCTGTGATGCTCATATGTGTGGAACTTGCATGTGTATATGGGGAAGCCAGATGGATGAGCCCCTGAGAAGAACCAAGGGGTGTGGGTTGTCCTAGATATGACACAGGGACTCTGTGGGCACAACATCAAAAGCGATAACTATTTTTACTTCGCAAAAGCTGGGACAGGAGCTCCTCAAGAGGCATCTGACGATGGTAGGAACAGTAAGAAAAAACAAGCCGAAGAACCCACATCAGGAGTTGAATAAACGGAACAGGCCAATCAATTCCTCGAAGTTTGTGTTCACGGCTGACACGTCCCTAGTGATCTACGTGCCAAAGAAAGACAAAATATGGTACTCATGAGTACGCTGCATAGGGATCGAAGACTCTGTGGCCAGGAATATCAAAAAACTGAAATCATAATGGATTACAATGCAACAAAAGGAGGGGTGGATAACAAACAGGCTGGTGACTGGCTACAGCTGCAGAAGAAAAACCCTACGCTGGCCACTTGTGATATTCTTCAACATCTCGTCATGCAACGAAGTTGTCATCTGGATAGCGTTGAATCCAAATTGGAACAGAGGGAAGCTCCCGAAGAGACTGCTCTTTCTCAAGGACCTGGACAAGGCGTTGGTAAGACCTCAAATCCAGAGGAGGCAACATATCCCAAGGACCCTAGCTTCTGCAGCCATCGTGAGGAGGATGCTGATGCACCATCTGCCCGAACCACAGAACAATCAAATCCACTACCCGAAGTAAGTGTAAGTGATGTTGTTGCATGTATGTGTGTGTGTGTCTGACTCTCCTACCATGGCCTGATGTACAGTTGAAGTCGGAAGTTTATATACACCTTAGCCAAATACATTTAAACTCAGTTTCACAATTCCTGACATTTAATCCTCGTAAAAAATCCCTGGTTTAGTGGGTCAGAAGTTTACATACACTCAATTAGTATTTGCTAGTATTGCCTTTAAAATGGTTTAACTTCCCAAAACAACAACTAATTTTGGCCCATTCCTCCTGACAGAGTTTGTGTAACTGAGTCAGGTTTGTAGGCCTTGCTCGCACACGCTTTCTCAGTTTTGCCCATATATTTTCTAGAGGATTGAGGTAAGGGCTTTGTGATGGCCACTCCAATGCCTTGACATTGTTGTCCTTAAGCCATTTTGCCACAACTTTGGAAGTATGCTTGGGGTCATTGTCTGTTTGGAAGACCCATTTGCGATCAAGCTTTAACTTCCTGACTGATGTCTTGAGATGTTGCTTCAATATATCCACATAAATGTCCTGCCTCATGATGCCATCTATTTTGTGAAGTGCACCAGTGCGTCCTGCAGCAAAGCACCCCCACAACATGATTCTGCCACCCCCGTGCTTCACGGATGGGATGGTGTCCTTCAGCTTGCAAGCCTCCCCATTTTTCATCCAAACATAATGATGGTCATTATGGCCAAGCAGTTTCTGTTTGGCCACATTTCTCCAAAAAGTACGATCTCTGTCCCCATGTGCAGTTGCAAACCATAGTCTGGCTTTTTTATGGCGGATTTGGAGCAGTGACTTCTTCCTGACTGAGCGGCCGTTCAGGTTATGTCGATATAGAACTCGTTTTACTGGATATAGATACTCAGATGTGTGTAGATCCAAGAATGACAGGAAGACACAGTACACATGCATCAAGTGCACAAAATACATTTGCAACACACACACTGTAAAACTCTGTCCCTCATGTGGTGCGTATTCCAGCCTTAAGGTGTGCTCAATGGGACTCATTTATAATTTTCCTAAAATACTGTTTGTCAAATGTGTCCTTCCAATTTGTACAGTTCAAAGCAATAAACATCAAAAATGATAACCTTGTATCTGCAAAATGTCTCTCTCGACAGAAAGCAGATGGTTATCTGTAGATTTTGTCAGTGGTCAGCTACAACCGCAGATAGAGCAGCCTCTTTAAACCAGTCTTATTGGACTAAAACACAATAGTAATGGAAATATACTGCATCGGGAAAATGATATGTGTGTTATGCTTTGTGACACAAAAAGTGTGTCTGAAAGTGGAATAGAGAAATGTTTCTCCTCTGAGTTATGCTGACTGGTGAGGTGGTGGGACATGCGTGTGTTTAGGCTGTCATTATTACTAGCCTGTTGCGAAACCTTGAGTTACACTGTACCTCGGGGGCAGGGAACAAATCTCCTTCACAGTTTTCCATTCTTTTTAAAATACATACTCTCATGCCATCTTTCTCTACCCCCACCCCTCCCTCTCCCTTTTCTTCTTCTGCCCCATATGCTCCACCCACCTATCTCTCTAGTCCCTTTTACATAAATCCTAAATTTGTATTTATTAAGGATCCCCATGCTGCCTTGGCAGCAGCTACTCTTCCTTGGGTCCAGCAACATTAATACAATTTTAAACATTACATGACATTACATTTCATAACACTTTTTACAACACATTGTGGTCCCTCAGGCCACTACTCAGCTATTACATATCTACAAAATCCATGTGTATGTGTTTGAACTGCAAAACCAAATCAACTGCATGATGTCCAATAAGAAAGCAAGAATTACAGGACAATCCGGCGATGGAGCCAATCCTGTTTGTCCTAAATGATACAGGTGTGCTCTTCTTGCATGATCATTTTTATTTTATTTGTGTCGAGGGCGTGTGTTATCATATCTATGTGTGTGTGTGTGTGTGTGTGTGTGTCTCCACAGTCCAAATTGTTCCATAAAAATACACCTTATCTGTTTTTTAAATCTTATTCTACTGATTCTAATGCTAGTACTGTGCGCCTCCCCTAGTTTTCTTGATTTGGGGATTGTGGAGGCATGTCTTTGGTGGCATGTCTTGTGGGGTATGCATGGGTGTCCAAGCTATGTGCTAGTAGTTTAAAACAGACACCTAAGGGCATTAAGCATGTCAACACTTCCTACAAAAACAAGTTGTGATTTGGTCACTCTCCTCCACTTGAGAGATTGACATGCATATTATTAATGCTAGCTCTCTGTTTACATTTAAGGGCCAGCCATGCTGCCCTGTCCTGAGCCAATTGTACTTCCCGAGGTCCCTCTTTGTGGCACCTGACCACACGACTGCACAGTAGTCCAGGTGTGACAAAAATAAACCCTGTAGGACCTGCCGTGTAGATAATGTTGTTAAAAAGGCAGAGTACCGCTTTGTTATGGACAGACTTCTCCCCATCTTAGCTACTGTTGTATCAACATGTTTTGACCATGACAGTTTACAATCTGGGGTTACTACAAGCAGTTTAGTCCCCTCAAATTGCACAATTTCCACATTTTTCATTACAATATTTAGTTGAGGTTTAGGGTTTAATGAATGATTTGTCCCAAAAACAATGCTTTTAGTTTTTAAATATTTAAGACTAACTTATTCCTTGCCACCCATTCTGAAAATAATTGCAGCTCTTTGTTAAGTGTTGCAGTGATTTCACTCGCTTTAGTAGCTGACGTGTATAGTGTTGACACATCCGCATACATGGACACACTGGCTTGTAAAGATTGAAAAAGGTAAGGGGCCTAGACAGCTGCCCTGGGGAATTTATTATTATACCTGGATTATGTTGGAGAGGCTTCCATTAAAGAACACCCTCTGTGTTCTGTTAGACAGGTAACTCTTTATCCACAATATAGCAGGTGGTGTAAAGCCATAACACATAATGTCAAAAGCCACACTGAAGTCTAACAAAAGAGCTCCCACAATATTTTTATAATCAATATCTCTCAGATCAGTCATTTGTCTAAGTGCCGTGCTTGTTAAATGTCCTTCCCTGTAAGCGTGCTGAAAGTAAAATGGCATTGTAGGTGGGTAAACAAAAACAATTATCCAAAAGTTTACTAAGGGTTTGTACTGATATTGAGCCGGTAAAGGGGTCTTTACTATTCTTGGGTAGCGGAATTACTTTTGCTTCCCTCCAGCCCTGAGGGCACACACTTTCTAGTTGGCTTAGATTGAAGTTATGGAAAATAGCAGTGGCAAAATTGTCTGCTATTATCCTCAGTAATTTCTTATATACGGTGGCTTGTCATTGTTGATAGACAATGAATGATGAAGACGAGTTTTCCTTTTTGTCCAAAATTTCATTGGTGTTTCAAAGCTTTTTGATATTCTTTATATCATTTATCTTTGTTTCATAGTAGTTTTTTCTTCTTTTTATCTTTTTATTCAGTTTAGTTACATGGTTTCTACATTTGCCAATTGTTTGTACAACCGGACTTATTTGCCATTCCTTTTGCCTAATCTTTCTCAAGCATACAATTTTTCAATTCCTCATCAATCCACTGGGATTTAACAGTTTTGCAGTAATTTTCTTAGTGGGTGCATGCTTATTATTAACTGGGATAAGCAATGTCATAAATGTGTCAAGTGAAGCGTCTGGTTGCTCCTCATTACACAATACAGACCAACAAATATTTTTTACATCAACAAAATAGGAACCACTACAAAATGTATTGTATGACCTCTTATACACAAGGGTAAAGGGATAAGGAATATGTACATAAAGATATATGAATGAGTTATGGTACAGAACGGCATAGGCAAGATGCAGTAGATGGTATCGAGAACTGTATATACATATGAGATGAGTAATGTAGGGTATATAAACAAAGTGGCATAGTTTAAAGTGGCTAGTGATACATGTATTACATAAAGATGCAGTAGATGATATAGAGTACAGTATATACATATGAGATGGGTAATGTAGGGTATGTAAACATTATATTAAGAGGCATTGTTTAATGTGGCTAGTGATACATTTTTGACATCAATTTCCATTATTAAAGTGGAGTTGAGTCAGTATGTTGGCAGCAGCCATTCAATGTTAGTGGTGGCTGTTTAACAGTCTGATGGCCTTGAGATAGAAGCTGTTTTTCAGTCTCTCAGTCTCTGCTTTGATGCACCTGTACTGACCTAGCCCTCTGGATGATAGCCGGATGAACAGGCAGTGGCTTGGGTGGTTGTTGTCCTTGATGATCTTTATGGCCTTCCTGTGACATCGGGTGGTGTAGGTGTCCTGGAGGGCAGGTAGTTTGCCCCCGGTGATGCGTTGTGCAGACCTCACTACCCTCTGGAGAGCCTTACGATTGTGGGTGGAGCAGTTGCCGTACCAGGCGGCGATACAGCCCGACAGGATGCTCTCGATTGTGCATCTGTAGAAGTTTGTGAGTGCTTTTGGTGACAAGCCAAATTTCTTCAGACTCCTGAGGTTGAAGAGGCGCTGCTGCACCTTCTTCACAACGCTGTCTGTGTGGGTGGACCAATTCAGTTTGTCAATGATGTGTACGCCGAGGAACTTAAAACTTACTACCCTCTCCACTACTGTCCCGTCGATGTGGATAGGGGGTGCTCCCTCTGCTGTTTCCTGAAGTCCACAATCATCTCCTTTGTTTTGTTGACGTTGAGTGTGAGGTTATTTTCCTGGCTACTATATTGTGATCACTACATCCAATGGATGTAGAAAGCACATTTCTGCAGCATTAGTAAAAATGTGATCAATACATTTTGATTATTTAATTCCTGTGCTGTTTGTAACTACCCTGGTAGGTTGACTAATAACCTGAATCAGGATGCAGGCACTGTTTACAGATATAAGCTTTTTCTTGAGTGGGCTGCTTGATGAAAGCCAGTCAATATTTAAAATTAGCCTGAAAATATACCTCTGTTGATATCACATACATTATCAAGCACTTCACACATGTTATCCAGATATGACTGTTCGCATTTGGTGGTCTGAAGCATCTTCCCGCAAGAATGAGCTTTATGTGAGGCATATGAGCAATCTTTACCATTGCGTCGTCTTTAAACCATATTTTCTTTATATCTGAAAGGTGTAGGTGGTAACAAATGTTGCACAGTAAAACCCACCAACAGAGGTAGTCATGATTGCGGTACATCGTTTAAAGATTCTGCCTACCACTCTGAAAAACGAGCCATAAAACATCTCCTGAATTTGGGACTACTTAATCACCTGAGGAAGTGAAATTCAAAACACAGTAGCTAGATTGCTATTAGTAGCCATGTATTAACAGTAAATGTAATGTACCCCCCAAAAAATGCAGTTGTACTTGATGCGTATTTCATGCACTCCATCTCAAAGCCATATCAAAACAAAACAAAAAGTTGTTATTGAGAGTTGATAAATACAAATGATACATACAGAAAGCTGGGACCATCTTCTCTTCCATAGCCGTGTTTCCCTGTAAATTCAGAACACATTTTTCTCTCACAGAGGGCAGATGGGACTGAGAGTGGCTAGCTCATCTCAGAAGCAGGCTCCAGCGAAACCGGCACAGGGGCTGGGCAATCACTTTCATCTTTTTAGCCAAATGAGAGGACATTTTGATTGAGGTGACCTGTTTAGAATGTGCAGCTTGCACCGATGCGACCAATACATATTTTTACTCACACAGCCAAGTCAAACAGTCACAAAATGTGACTAAATGGTCTCAGTCTGGAGCCCTCTATCAGACTATCAACAGTCAATTATGGATATGATTACGAATAGAAGTAGGCTATGGCCACATTGGCACACCCCCTACTGTCTTCCCTCCACGATGCAGGCTACACTGGGGTGTATATAAATTATACCTGCAAGAAAGTGGCAAATAAAAGGACTGTTTGAAAGGGGTCATATAAACATTGCCTTTTTATACAGAAAACACTGTAAATTCTGTCTGAAATTAGGTATCTCTCACTGTCTTTCTCTGTCGCTCTCACTCCTCACTTCCCCCTCTCAGTCTATAAACCCTGATCTCTGGAGCACCATATCTCACAGAAGCTGGTTGTGTTTTAATTCTGTCTGTACTGTCAGCTCATATGATGTCCAGCCGTCTGGCTGCTGATTGAAACATGGCCCGGCTGTCTCTGTCTCCCATTGTGAGGGCATGCTGGGTGGTACACGCTACCAGCCAAACCACCCATTTATCACCATTCATTACAGCCCACTGATGACACACCGTACCTCCCCTTACAGCTCTATTCAGTGGCTATTAGCATTGTGTGTGTGTGTATGCTCACGTGTGTGAGTTAAACTGCGGTAAAACGAAACTGTGACAAACCACAAAATGTAACACTGTGGACACCTGTAGGCCATTGTTACGTTTGAGTCAGTGTTGTGTTAGAGCTAGCTGTCACCACCGGCACTCCTGCAAGGCACCTGGGGGAAATTAGCATCTTCTAAACAAATTAGCTGGGGGAAAACTGCTGAGGCCTTAATCTCCTAATTACATCAAGTTAAAACCAAATTATAGGCCAACTCTACTCTACTGTGTGTAATAACTAATACATCAACCTGCCCATGGGTGGATTGGCCATCTGGCAAATGCCAGAAGGGCCGGACAATGTTTTATATATATATATATATATATATATATATATATATACACACACACACACACACTACCGTTCAAAAGTTTGGGGTCACATAGAAATGTCCTTGTTTTTAAAAAGCACACTTTTGGGGGGCAATCAAAAGAACATCAAATTGATCAGAAATACAGTGTAGACATTGTTAATGTTGTAACTTACTATTGTAGCTGGAAACGGAATATCTACATAAGCGTACAGAGGCCTATTATCAGCAACTATCACCCCTGTGTTCCAATGGCACGTTGTGTTAGATAATCCAAGTTTATCATTTTAAAAGTCTAATTTATCATTAGAAAACCCTTTTGCAACTACAGTATGTTGGCACAGCTGAAAACTGTTGTTCCGATTAAAGAAGCAATACAACTGGCCTTCTTTAGAGTAGTTGAGTGTCTGGAGCATCAGCATTTGTGGGTTCGATCCCAGTCTCAAAATGGCCAGAAACAAAAACCTTTCTTCCGAAACTCCTCAGTGTATTCTTGTTCTGAGAAATGAAGGCTATTCCATGCGAGAAATTGCCAAGAAACTGAAAATCTTGTACAACGCTGTGTACTACTCCCTTCACAGAACAGTGCACTGGCTCCAACCAGAATAGAAAGAGGAGTGGTCGGCCCCGGTGCACAACTGAGCAAGAGGACAAGTACGTCAGAGTGTCTAGTTTGAGAAACAGACGCCTCACAAGTCCTAAACTGGTAGCTTCATTAAATAGTACCAGCAAAACACCAGTCTCAACATCAACAGTGAAGAGGTGACTCTAGGATGCTGGCCTTCTAGGCAGAGTTCCTCTGCTCAGTGTCTGTGTTCTTTAAAACATCTTAATATTTTATTTATATTGGCCAGTCTGGGATATCGCTTTTTCTCTGTCTAGAAGGCCAGCATCCCAGAGTCGCACCTTCACTGTTGACGTTGAGACTGGTGTTATGCGGGTACTGTTTAACGAACTGCCAAAATAATATGTTCAAATGCCAGTCCTGTGAAAGTAGTGACGTGCGACATACTCCTAGTTTCCTGAAACGAGTCCCATATTTTATCTGACTACAATATTTGAACATGATATGCTAATAAATACATGCAGTTTTAATTTTGCCTTGGTTAACTGCCTACAATACCCGTTTTAGTGTGCATAGGCCGTAAGTCTATCATAGTAAGTCAATAGCGCCAACTGGCTAGCTACTACTGTTAGCTAACAAAATAGTCACAGAGAAATGGGTAACATTGGTATTTGGTCATTTCTGCCTGTTAAACTATCTGGTTAGCTACATTATTATGATTCACATATGCAGTTGAAGTCTGAAGTTTACATACACCTTAGCCAAAATACATTTAAACTCAGTTTATCACAATTCCTGACATTTAATCCTTGTAAAAATCCCCTAGGATCACCACTTTATGTGAATGTCAGTGTCAGAATGTGAAATGTCAGAATAATAGCAGAGAGAATGATTTACTTCAGCTTTTATTTCATCACATTCCCACTAGGTCATTTGGGTAGCATTCCACAAGCTTCCCACAACAAGTTGGGTGAATTATGGCCCATTCCTCCTGACAGAGCTGGTGTAACAGAGTCAAGTTTGTAGGCTTCCTTGCTCGCACACGCTTTTTCAGTTCTGCCCACACATTTTCTATAGCATTGAGGTCAGGGCTTTGTGATGGCCACTCCAAAACCTTGACTTTGTTGTCCTTAAGCCATTTTTCCACAACTCTGGAAGTATGCTTGGGGTCGTGGTCCATTTGGAAGACACATTTGCCACCAATCTTTAACTTCCTGACTGATATATCCACAGATCTTTCCATCATCACGATGCCATGTATTTTGTGAAGTGCACCAGTCCTTCCTGCAGCAAAGCACGCCCACGACATGATGCTGCCACCCCCGTGCTTCTTGGTTGGGATGGTGTTCTTCAGCTTGCAAGCATTTTTCCTCCAAACATAACGAGGGTCATTATGGCAAAATAGTTCAATTTTTGTTTCATCAGACCAGAGGACATTCTCCAAAAAGTACAAATAGTTTGGCCTTTTAATGGTGGTTTTGGAGCAGTGGCTTCTTCCTTGCTGAGCAGCCTTTCAGGTTATGTTGATATAGGACTCGTTTTACTGTGGATATAGATACGTTTGTACCTGTTTCCTCCAGCACAAGGTCCTTTACTGTTGTTCTGGGATTGATTTGCACTTTTTGCACCAAAGTACGTTCATCTCTAGGAGACCGAACGCATCTCCTTCTTGAGCGGTATGATGGCTGCGTGGTCCCATTGTGTTCATACTTGCTTACTATTGTTTGTACAGATGAACATGTTACCTTCAGGCACTTTAAATTGCCACCAAAGATGAAGCAGACCTGTGGAGGTCTACAATTTTTTTTCTGAGGTCTTGGCTGATTTATTTTGATTTTCCCATAATGTCAAGCAAAGAGGCACTGATTTTGAAGGTAGGCCTTGACATACATCCACAGGTACACTTCCAATTGATTCAAATGATGACAATTAGCTTATCAAAAGCTTCTAAAGCCATGACATAATTTTCTGGAATTTTCCAAGCTGTTTAAAAGGCACAGTCAACTTAGTGTATGTATACTTCTGACCCACTGGAATTGTGACACAGTGAATTATAAATTAAATAATCTGTCTTTAAACAATTGTTGGAAAGATTACTTGTTTTATGCAAAAAGTAGATCTACTAACCGACTTAAGAAAACTATAGTCTGTTAACAAGAAATATGTGGAGTGGTTGAAAAACAAGTTTTAATGACTAACACTTAGGTTTATGTAAACTTCTGACTTGAACTGTATCTTGTTTTGTCTCTATTGTTGCCATCGTCCTGGCTGGAAGACGTTTCAGAGAATGGGGAGATGTAGCGCGAGGTAATACAGTAGGGGGAGAGCAGATGTTTCTTAAATGTTTTATGCATTCTCCACACTCTCGTCCTCACAAAAACATAATCAAGAGAATGTCCACAGAGATTCTACTTGGAGCATGAGAGTGTGGAGCACGGTAAGTATGCATATTGAGAAACACCCAGAGTGACAGCGAGAGAGCGAAATGTACAGTACTGCCAGTTTATTGATATTTTGGTTCTATATTATATTTGTAATAGTAATTAACCCTTAGGATACGGGGGGGCATGTATGACAGCCAGGCACTTATATTTGCAATATAATGTAAGTAGTTAGGCTTTCATGATGTATTGTGAGCCAATGGTAATCTCTTAGGCATTTATTCCATAAACTTTCTTCTTTATCTAATACATGTGTTTATTCATTCACAACTGGGATGTTGATGGGCCCAGCACAGGCAGTGTGATTCCCTGGTCTTCTAATACAAGTGCTGTGGGAAAGGATGCTAGGCTGAGGAGAGACCGCTCAGAGGTGAGTGCAGTGGAGGTTGGAAGAAAACAGAGGGATAGATGTACTGCCAGTTCCTTAATACATTGGCTTGTGAAAGTATTCACCCCCCTTTTCCTATTTTGTTACCTTACAACCTGGAAAAAAAATAATTTGGGGGGTTTGTATCATTTGATTTACACAACATGCCTACCACTTTGAAGATGCGAAGAAACATGGTGGTGCTTGCACAGCAAGTTGCTAGCACCACCATGCTTCACTGTTGGGATGGTATTCTCGGGGTGATGAGAGGTGTTGTGTTTGCGCCAGACACAGCATTTTCCTTGATGGCCAAAAAGCTAATTTTTAGTCTCAACTGACCAGCGCACCTTCATCCATATGTTTTGGGAGTCTCTCACATGCCTTTTGGCGATCACCAAACGTGTTTGCCTACTTTTTTCTTTAAGCAAAATCTTATTTTCTGGCTACTCGTCCGTAAAGCCCAGCTCTGTGGAGTTTACGGCTTAAAGTGGTCCTATTCTTTGCAGCTCCTTCAGGGTTATCTTTGGTCTCTTTGTTGCCTCTGATTAATGCCCACCTTGCCTGGTCTGTGAGTTTTGGTGGGCGGCCCTCTCTTAGCAGGTTTGTTGGAGTGCCATATTCGTTCCATTTTTTAATAATGGGTGTCAAAAGTTTCTGATATTTTTTTTAACCCAACCCTGATCTTTACTTCTCCACAACTTTGTCCCTGACCTGTTTGGAGAGCTCCTTGGTCTTCATGGTGCCGCTTGCTTGGTGGTGCCCCTTGCTTAGTGGTGTTGCAGTCTCTGGGGCCTTTCAGAACAGGTGTATATATACACTGAGAACATGTGACGGATCATGTGACACTTAGATTGCACACAGGTGGAATTTATTTTAACAAATGACGTGACTTCTGCATGTATTTGGTTGCACCAGATCTTATTTAGGGGCTTCATAGCAAAGGGGGTGAATACATATGCACACACCACTTTTCTGTTTTTTATTTTTTGAATTGTTTGAAACATGTTCTTTTTTTTCATTTCACTTCACCAATTTGGACTATTTTGTGTATGTCAATTTCATGAAATCGAAATAAAAATCCATTTAAAATTACAGGTTGTAATGCAACAAAATAGGAAAAATGCCAAGGGGGATAAATACTTTTGCAAGGCACTGTATGTTGGCTCTATATGTAACAGCAATTAACACTTAGGAGTGACAACAGAAGAGCACAAGGAGAAGCAAAGACAGACAGATGGACTGAGTGACAGACGGACAGACAAGAGACAGACAGAGAGAGAGAGAGTGACAGCAGATAAGATGCAGAAACAGACTGCATTAACAGGGAGGCAACGATATACTGGTGAGTTGTATCTCCAGTGGTGCTTTTAGATGTTGTATTTGTCTTAAACTAGAGCTGGTTAAAAAAGAGCTGGCTAAAAAAGGAGGAGGACTATGGTATAGTCACTGGTACAGAGAAACACTGTACTATAAAGTTGCATATGTTATGTGCTAGTAGCATTACCTGCTGTGTGTTTAAGTAGTTTCTCTCTCCCTATCCCCTCCTCTCATGTCACTCTTTTCTCCTTTCTTCCTCTCCCGCTCTCTCTCCCCCCCTCTCCCCTTTGGTCTCCCTCTCTCCTTCTCCACACCTTTCCTCCATCAGTAGTCTAGATCGTTTAAAACCCAGGGATTTATCCCCGGGGAGACAGAGAGAAATGTCAAGACAAGCCAGACAACTTATTCTCTGTCCCTGGCTTTTTTCTTTCCACCACTCACTCTCCCTTTCTCTCAGCTCTTCCTTTCTGCTGCTTTATTTCTCCTTCATTCATTCATTCTTTCTATCTTGTCATCTGCATCATCTTACGTAGCTTTGGTTCTACAGCCCAGCTTTCTGTAGTAATTAGGGGGAATGGGAAAGGAGGGAGAATAAGCGCGCAGGCAGGCAGGCAGACAGACAGACAGACAGGACTGTTGTCTGTAGCATAATGATTGTTGGATTTGGGATCTGTGGGAAGGAACTAAGGTAGATTTGATTTCCCTAGCCTGCTCGATCTATTTGTGCCTCAGCCAACTCATTAATCGTAAATTGTCATTACATGGCTACATGTTTGGCATAACAACCAACATCAAAATTGTTGGCTAAACCAAACAGATCTGGCTAGATTGGCTCTAACATTTCCCTGCTCTTCCTAATTACAGCTCTATTATTTCACAAAAGCCAGCTGCAATTTCAGAATTTTGTATTCTCCTACTGCTCATCTCTTTGGAGGTAGAGAAAGAGAGGTAGAGAGAGAGCCAGAGCAAGCAAGAAAATGAGAAAGAGACAGAAAGAAGGACAAGGCACACACCTTGTACAAGTCTAATTGTTAATCTCCAGAACCATTACAGTGCTGTCCAGGCATTAAAGCAATTAATTACTGATTACCACGCTAGTTTCTGCCTGCTGCACAATAAATGCTTTCCCCATTACCAGGTTACACACGATCATAGGCTGCGTTTCAAATGGGACCCTATTCCCTATGCAGTGCACTTATTTTGACTGGGGCCCATAGGGCTCCGATTAAAGTTAACTACAGTTGAAGTCAGAAGTTTACATACACCTTAGCAAAATACATTTAAACTCAGTTTTTCACCATTCCTGACATTTAATCCTCGTAAAAAATCCCTGCCTTAGGTCAGTTAGGATCACCACTTTATTTTAAGAATGTAAAATGTCAGAATAATAGTAGAGTGATTTATTTCAGCATTTATTTCTTGCATCACATTCCCAGTGGGTCAGAAGTTTACATACACTCAATTAGTATTTGGTAGCATTGCCTTCAAATTGTTTAACTTTATTTGTTTTTTGTCCCATTCCTCCTGACATAGCTGGTATAACTGAGTCAGGTTTGTAGTCTTTCTTGCTCGCACACACTTTCTCAGTTCTGCCCACACATTTTCTATAGGATTGAGGTCAGGACTTTGTGATGGCCACTCCAATACCTTGACTTTGTTGTCCTTAAGCCTATTTGGACCTATTAAGACCTATTTGCCTATTAAGACCTACTTGCCATCAAGCTTTATTTATTTGCCACCCCCGTGCTTCACGGTTGGGATGGTGTTCTTCGGCTTGCAAGCATCCCTCTTTTTCCTCCAAACATAACAATGATCATTACTGCCAAACAGTTCTATATTTGTTTCATCAGACCAGAGGACATTTCTCCAAAAAGTACGATCTTTGTCTCCATGTGCAGTTGCAAACCGTAGTCTGGCATTTTTATGGCGGTTTTGGAGCAGTGGCTTCTTCCTTGCTGAGCGGCCTTTCAGGTTATGTCGATATAGGACTCATTTTACTGTGGATATAGATAATTTTGTACCCATTTCCTCCAACATCTTCACAGGGTCCTTTGATGTTGTTCTGGGATTCATTTAAACTTTTCACACCAAAGTACGTTCATCTGTAGGAGACAGAATGCGTCTCCTTCCTGAGCGGTATGACGGCTGCATGGTCCCATGGTGTCCATACTTGCATACTATTTTTTGTACAGACGAACGTAGTACCTTCAAGTGTGGAAATGACTCCCGAGGATGAACCAGACTTGTGGAGGTCTACATTTTTTTCTGTGGTCTTGGCTGATTTCTTTTGATTTTCCCATGATGTCAAGCAAAGAGGCACTGAGTTTGAAGGTAGGCCTTAAAATACATCCACAGGGACAATTCCAAATTACTTAAATGATGTAAATTAGCATCAGAAGCTTCTAAAGTCAGGACATCATTTTCTAGAATTTTCCAAGCTGTTTAAATATCTGCAAACAATTGTTGGAAAAATGACTTGTGTCATGCACAAAGTAGATGTCCTAACCGACTTGCCAAAACCGTAGTTTGTTAAACAAGATATTTTTGGAGTGGTTGAAAAACAAGTTTTTCCAACATAAGTGTATTTAAACTTCCAACTTCAACTGTATGTAAGATAAGATATCATGTCCATAATAGATAGGAATTTGCCTTCTGCTTTTTTCCCTAACCTATCGTAAATACAGTACACACGCATATACACACATTAGGTTGGAGAGGCTGGAGCAGAGGGAAGCTGCAGTGCAGGAGGACCCAGTGAGCAGTTTATAGAGAGAGGGAATATGGTGTCATTTGGGGAGCAGACACTGTTCTTCACCAGGTAGGGAAGGATTTTAATAACAATTAGTATTCAGAATAAACTGTTGTATATATGCACCCATATCCAGAATGCCAGTGTTTACATCTCAAATGGCACCCTATTTCATATGTAGCGTATTACTTTTGAACAGAGCCCTGGTCAAACGTAGTGCACTTCATAGGGAATAGTGTGCTATTTGGGATGCAGAGGTTTGACAAACTCTGTGGTAGGTATTAGATTACAGTCCAATTAATTCAAATTGTACAACACGTAGATGCTCACAAGCCTCACATAAGAAAATAAACAGCATCTCATCTTGGAAAAGTTCAACATCAACATGAGCCTGGCTGGAATGGTTTAGCTGGTTTGATATAGTGAAGGTCCATTAAAAGGTTTCAGCCCCAGGCTCTCTGCTCAACTATGCCTTCAAATCTCATTGCAAATCCACACACTTCCTTCCAGGGACAGACTGGGACCAGAAATCAGCATTCCTAATACACCCAACCATTTTTTTTCTCGGTCCCACACCAGCCCATTTTTTCTTTGAGGCCCCCATTATTAGCCTAATAATTATCATTCTGTACAAAACCCCACTAGGCTAAAGATGGACAAGCCCATCTGACATTGCCAGAACTGCCTTATTGCTCCCTTCGCCCATTAGAACCCCAACCCCTGATTCCATCCTTCACCAGGGGCTAAGTGAACCAAGATCGTCTTTGCAAATTTACGAGCTAACGCTAGCTTTTCAACACTTCTAGAACATGGTAATATATTGTTAATTATTTGCTAGGTAGATAATTTGTTTTCTTGCTGGATTTAAATGTCCGGTAGCCCACTGTGTCTGTGGCGCAAGAAAACGTTCATGGTGACAAAAGTATACATTCCTCACAAGACAAGAGTTTAGATGTCCTAAAGTTAAGTACATTTCCAAGAAGAAATCATAGAACATTATTTTCAAGAATCCCATTTCTTCTTTCTAAGGAAGAAACATAGGAAAATAATTTCCACTTTATTGAGGAATAGCAAATTTGCTTAACTTTCTTCATAAGTGTATATTTAAGGAAATAATGGCAGTTAAGAAGACATTTCTTCTTAAGGAGGTTTCGTGAATCCGGCCCATGGAGTATATCACCAGCAGCTGGAATAACATCTATCGACAGGCAGTACAGCCAGAGGGAGGTCACAGGGTTCAGACTAGGGGACACACATGTGATCGTGGCCATCCACCATCTACTGTCAACCTCCCCTCTGGCAAGGTGCTGGCAGAGCACCACAGCCTAATGTAAGGGCTGCCATGGAGACACTCTGGAGTGAAGTGAACACATAATGTGCAGGATGATTTAGTTTACAACTTTATGAGCAAATAGAGGCAAATCATTGATGTCATAGTTCCAGTAAAGTTGGAAAAGCCAACATCCAATCGGAGAGCCCCTTGGATGAGTGAGGAAACTAATCAATTAAAAGTGATATTGCAGAAAGGCAGAGTGGAAGTGGATAAATTCACAGTTGCAGGTCCATTATGATATTCTGAGAGAGCAACTTGGAATATATAACAAGGCAATTAGAAATACCAGACAGGCTCATTTTTCTAACATGATCACTCTTAAATCAGAATACTTAGAGTGCTCTTCTCGAACATTGATCGCCTGATAGGTTTTTGGGGGTAGGATTTATGTGAACATCCCTCCACATCTAAATGTGATGAGTTTGCGGCATATTTCAAAGATAACCAACATTAGGCTCGGTATCAAGCAAGACAGTGACAGTGCATACATACCCCAACCAGAAGCCATGGATTACAGGCAATATCCGCACTGAGCTAAAAGCTAGAGCTGCCGCTTTCAAGGACTGTCATCCGGAAGCTTATGAGCAGTCCTGCTATGCCCTCCGACTAACCATCAAACAGGCGAAGCTTCAATACAGGACTAAGATCAAATCATTATACACCGGCGCCAACGCTTGTCGAATGTGGCAGGGCTTGCAAACCATTACAAACTACAAAAGGAAGCACAGCCGAGAGCTGCCCAGTGACACAAGCCTACCAGAGGAACTAAACTACTTCTATGCTCGCTTAGAGGCAAATAACGCTGAAACATGCATGAGAGCACTAGCTGTTCCGGATGTCTGTGTGACCACGCTCTCTGCAGCCAATGTGAGAAAGACCTTTAAACAGTTGAACATTCACAAAGCCGCAGGGCCAGACAAATTACCAGGATGTGTACTGCAGCATGCGCTGACCAACTGGCAAGTGTCTTCACTGACATTTTCAACCTCTCCCTGTCCGAGTCTGTAATAACAACATGTTTTAAGCAGACCACCATAGTCCCTGTGCACAAGAACACTAAGTTAATAGCACTCACGTCTGTAGCCATAAAGTACTTTGAAAGGCTGGTCATGGCTCACATCAACACCATTATCCCAGAAACCCTAGACCTAACCCAACTTGCATACTGCCCTAACAGATTCACAGATGATGCAGTCCACACTTCCTTTCCCACCTAGAAAAAAAGGAACACCAGACTACAGCTCAGCGTTCAACACCATAGTGCCCTCAAAGCTCATCACTAAGCTAAGGACCCTGGGACTAAACACCTCCCTCTGCAACTGGATCCTGGACTTCCTGACGGGTCACCCCCAGGTGGTAAAGGTAGGTAACAACATACCCGTCACGCTGATCCTCAACATGGGGGCCCCTCAGTGGTGCATGCTTAGTCCCCTTATGTACTCCCTCTTTGCTCATGACTGCACAGCCAGGCATGACTCCAACACCATCATTTAGTTTGCAGATGACACAAAAGGTGGTAGGCCTGATCACCGACAACGACGAGACAGCCTATAGGGAGAGGTCAGACACCTGGCCATGTGGTGCCAGGCCAATAACCTCTCCCTCAATGTGATCAGGACAAATGAGATGATTGTGGACTATAGGAAAAGGAGGGCCGAGCAAGCCCCCATTCTCATCGACGGGACTGTAGTGGACCAGGTTGAGTGCTTCAAGTTCCCTGGCGTTCACATCCCCAACAAACTAACATGGTCCAAGCACACCAAGACAGTCGTGAAGATGGCACGACAAAACCTATTCCCCCTCAGGAGACTGACAAGATTTGGCATGGGTCCTCAGATACTCAAAAGGTTCTACAGCTGCACCATCGAGAGCATCTTGTCTGGTTTCATCACTGCCTGGTATTGCAACTGCTCGGCCTCCAACCGCAAGGCACTACAGAGTATAGTGCGTACGGCCCAGTACATCACTTGGGCCAAGCTTCCTGCCATTCAGGACCTCTATCAGGTGGAAGAGGAAGGCCCTAAAAATTGTCAAAGACTCCAGCCACCCTGGTCATAGACTGTTCTCTCTGCTACCGCAAGGCAAGCGGTACCGGGGAGCCAAGTCTAGACCCAAGAGGCTTCTAAACAGCTTCTACCCCAAGCCATAAGACTCCTGAACATCTAATCAAATGACTACCCAGACTATTTGCATTTCCCCCCCCTATTTTACGCCACTGCTACTCTGTTATTATCTATGCATAGTCACTTTAATAACTCTGCCCACATGTACATGTTACCTCAATTACCCGGTTTCCCCTGCACATTGACTCTGTACCACCTGGATATAGTATCGCTATTGTTATTTTACTGGAGCTCTTTAATTACTTGTTCCATTTATTTCCTTTCTTATTTGAATTTTTTAAACTGCATTGTTGGTTAGGGGCTTATAAGTAAGCCTTTTACTGTAGGGTCTACACGTAATACAATTTCATTTGATTTTGATTTGATGAGAAGTTTGATGAAACAGTTTGTTTTTGCACTGCTGTTTATAATGTATGCATAGTCACTTTACAAACGACCTCGACTAACCTGTACCCCAGCACACTGACTCAATACCGGTACCCCGCGTATATTGCCTTGTTATTGTTATGTCCTCTTATTGTTACTTTTTGATATATAATACTCAGCAAAAAAGAAATGTCCTCTCACTGTCAACTGCGTTTATTTTCAGCAAACTTAACATGTGGTCCTTCTGTAGCTCAGTTGGTAGAGCATGGCGTTTGTAACGCCAGGATAGTGGGTTCGATCCCCGGGACCACCCATACGTAGAATGTATGCACACATGACTGTAAGTCGCTTTGGATAAAAGCGTCTGCTAAATGGCATATATTATGTGTAAATATTTATATGAACATAACAAGATTCAACAACTGAGACATAAACTGAACAAGTTCCACAGACATGTGACTTACAGAAATGGAATAATGTGTCCCTGAACAAAGAGGGGGGGGGTCAAAATCAAAAGTAACAGTTAGTATATGGTGTGGCCACCAGCTGCATTAAGTACCACAGTGCAACTCCTCCTCATGGACTTCACCAGATTTGCCAGTTCTTGCTGTGAGATGTTACCCCACTCTTCCACCAAGGCACCTGCAAGTTCCCGGACATTTCTGGGGGGGAATGCCCCTATCCCTCACCCTCCGATTCAACAGGTCCCAGGCGTACTCAATGGGATTGAGATCCGGGCTCTTCGCTGGCAATGACAGAACACTGACATCCCTATCTTGCAGGAAATCACACACAGAACGAGCAGTATGGTTGGTTGCATTGTCATGATGGAGGGTCATGTCAGGATGAGCCTGCAGGAAGGGTACCACCTGAGAGAGGAGGATGTCTTCCCTGTAATGCACAGCGTTGAGATTGCCTGCAATAACAACAGCTCAGTCCGATGATGCTGTGACACACCGCCCCAGACCATGACGGACCCTCCACCTCCAAATCGATCCTGCTCCACAGTACAGGCCTCGGTATAACGCTCATTCCTTTGACGATAAACGCGAATCCGACCATCACCCCTGGTGAGACAAAACTGCGACTCGTCAACGAAGAGCACTTTTTGCCAGTCCTGTCTGGTCCAGCGGCGGTGGGTTTGTGACCATAGGCAACATTGTTGCCGGTGATGTCTGGTGAGGACCTGCCTTAAAACAAGCCTACAAGCCCTCAGTCCAGCCTCCCTTAGCCTATTGCGGACAGTCTGTGCACTGATGTAGGATTGTGTATTCCTGGTGTAACTCGGGCAGTTGTTGTTACCATCCTGGTCCTGTCCCGCAGGTGTGATGTTAGGATGTTCAGATCCTGTGCAGGTGTTGTTCCACATGGTCTGCCACTGCGAAGACAATCAGCTGTCCTTCCTGTCTCCCTGTAGCACTGTCTTAGGCGTCTCACAGTACGGACATCGCAATTTATTTCCCTGGCTACATCTGCAGTCCTCGTGTCTCCTTGCAGCATGCCTAAGGCATGTTCACACAGATGAGCAGGGACCACTAGAAAGGCCTCTTTTAGTGTCCTAATTTTTCATAACTTTTATTATTATTATTTTTTTTTTTTTTTTTTTCATAACGTTTATTTATTTTATTGTTTTGTTTATTTAGTATATATTTTCTTAACTTTTTCTTGAACGGCATTGTTGGTTAAGGGCTTGTAAGTAAGCATTTCACTGTAAGGTCTACAAGCTGTTGTATTCGACGCATGTGACAAATAAAATTAGATTTGATATCACAACTTAAGCCTTCTACCTGCCTTCTCGATCCTATCCCCACCCCCTTCAAAAAAATGTAATTTCATATCTGAAAAAGTGCAAGCTATTGTTAATCTCTCCCTGTTCACAGGCACTTTCCCCATGGCACTAAAAACTGGTGAAACCCCTTCTGAATGAAAGTAATCTAGATTCGTCAGCTCTTAGCAGTTTTCAGACAATCTTCAGTCTTCAATTATAAGCACAATTCTGGAGAAATTGGTGTTTAAATAGCTAAATGATTTTCGAAGTGTCAAATGTATTTTTTTTAAATTCCAATCTGGTTTTCGTACCCACCACAGCACAAAGACAGCCTTAAATAAAGTGGTAAAAGATGCCAAACAGCTCTCTGTTGTTCTCTTAGATTTAAGTGCTGCATTTAACACTATTGACCCTGATGTCCTTCTGGACAGACTGGAGAAGTGGGTCTGCCTCTCCAGTCCATATCTAAATTGGTTTAATACCTATTTAACCTGACAAGGGTTTGTCACCCTTGGTGAACATGACTCAGAGAAAATACATATCACGTGTGGCATTCCACAAGGTTAGACTTTGGGACCGGTACTTTTCAGTTTATATATGTTACCCTCGGCAGCATTATCAGAAAGCACAGCATTGATTTTAACTTCTACGCAAATGATACACAACTTTACATTTGTGTCACCAGAGGATTTTAACTCCACAGATAAATTATTACTGTATTAGTGATTTAAATACTTGGATGGCTCACAACCCTCCAGCTAAATCAAGACCGAGGTACATATTGTTGGAGCCAAAGCACAGAGAGAGAATCGAGCCGCACATTTTAATTCATGGGCAATAAAGATAAAACACCAGGTAAAAAAAACGAAGTGTTATTTTAGATTCTGAACTACATAAGGAATGTGATTAAAAAAATAATAATTTACCACCGGAGGAACATTGCCAAGGTGCGGCCATTTCTCTCTCAGGCTGATGGGGATACTCATCCATGCGTTTATTACATGCAGGCTTGACTATTGTAATGCTCTCCTGTCTGGTCTACCCAAGAAAGCTAAGAAAGTCAATTGCGAAACATACAGAATGCTGCAGCACGGGTAATGAACAAAACCAAAGAGAGCACACATTACACCGGTTTTAAGATCTCTGCATTGGCTGCCTGTGAGTTTAAGCTTCTTCTATTGGTTTTTAAATCAATCCAAAATTGTGCTCCCCAATACATGTCAGACATGCTTTTAAGTTATGTACCCAGTAGGTCATCAGGTCCTCTGGCACTGGTCTTTAAACTATCCCAAAGCCTATGACCAATAGGCATGGAGAGGCAGCCTTTAGTTATTATGCCCCCAGCCTCTGGAATAGCCTGCCAGAGAACCTGAGGGTTGCCAAAACTGTGGACATATTTAAAAAGAGATCTTAAAAACACATTTTTAGCTTTTCCATAGTTGTTCAGTTCGTGACTGTGTGTGTTAAATATTTCAGCTTTTATTCTCATTGTTTTGTCATAGTTTTTCCTGTAAAGCACATTGGGTTGCACTCCATGTCTGAAATGTGCTATATAAATAATTTGATTTGATGATAAATTATCGCGGTAGCCAGATTGGCCTGTTTGTCATACTGTTAGAAGTTTAAGCAAATAAAGAAAGATAGGTAAAGTCAATGAGGCATTCTGTCTGTGTGTATATGAATTAATGAATCAAGAGCATACCACACCACACACACACACACACACACACACACACACACACACACACACACACACACACACACACACACACACACACACACACACACACACACACACACACACACACACACACACACACACACACACCTACTACTGTACAACATACAGCAACAGTCAAGTATTGCATTATCCATGTTAGACAGATCCCATACAAAAGCTACCGACATGTACTCAATCCCATTGAGTACACTACCGACATTAGTGTGTAAAACAGAGTGAAATACAGTGTGAAAGAAATGGAAGACTCCTTCCTTATTACCTTCCCATTCCCCTCACTTTTTGACTTTTTTTTTTACACACAGCCAAGATCTGGCTGCAACTGCCAAGCACATAAGTACGAGTGTGAGCCTGGGGCGGCAGCGTTGGACTAGTAACCGAAAGGTTGCAAGTTCGAATCCCCGAGCTGACAAGGTACAAATCTGTCGTTCTGCCCCTGAACATGCAGTTAACCCACTGTTCCTAGGCCGTCATTGAAAATAAGAATTTGTTCTTAACTGACTTGCCTAGTAAAATAAAGGTAAAATTTAAAAAATTAAAAATAAATGGGAAAGACTGCACAGTGTAACAAACAAACACACACACACAGCATCATCATTGTGGTAGTAAGAGAAATTAAAAAGGGGATAAAGAGAGCGAAAGCGTGGCAGTACACTAAAGTGCATCTAAACTGACTGAGATGGTTTGAAAATATGAAAGTATAACAGACTTGAAAAAGCATCCTCTGTGTGAAGCTACTGTATATCCTTGATTTGACTCTGCCTCTTGCTCTCTCCCTCATTCTCCTTTTTAGATCATTGGCAAGGTTTCACTGAGAAGCAGCCCTATGGGAGATGTTTGTTTCTACATTCCAAATAGCAACCTATTCCCTACATAGTGCACTACTTTGTCTAGATCCCTATGGGCCCTGATCGAAAGTAGTGCCCTTATGTAGGGAATATTGTGCAACTTGAGACACATGCTCTGTGTCCTTACGGAACCAGGAAATAAATCCACAATCTGGAGCTCCACAGGCGTATGCGTTTCAACGACTCCACCCCAGCAGAATCAACACAGTTGGGCGGCCGTTTCAACAAACACTCACACACTTCCCCTCCAGGGATAATAACCTATTAAAGATTCCCCTAAAGCCCCTTCCCTCCTTTCCAGCAGCCCAGTCTCTCCCAGTAAGTCCTACCCAGCAAATAAAACTACCCTGTTGACTGCAGCTGAACCTAAATATCACTACAGCAAGGCAATTCTTCAGTAGGGGAATTAACATTCTGATTCAATCCCGAGTCAAATCTGAAAGTAAAATGATATGCCTATGGCTAGGCAGGCAGAGAGGGAGCAGAAATAGAGGGAGAATAAAATATCCAGCTACCTGGCCAGTGAACAGAAGGGAGAAATGAAACAAAACCCCACTTACATACCAAGCACAAGATCGGTTACTTCCTAAATGACACCCGATTTCCAGAATAGTGCCCTATTTTTGACATGGGCTCTAGTAAAATTGTAGTGCACTGTTCAGGGAATAGGGTGGCATTTGGAATAGGCCCCTAACCTCCAGGACTGAGTCAGGAAGCAAGTACAGGGAGTGAGTGTTTTTATAAATAAACAGAACAATAAACACAAACAACGCACCGACACGAAACAGAGTCAGTGACAGATACAGTCGACAGTTTACATACACCTGAGCCAAATACATTTTAACTCAGTTTTTCACAATTCCTGACATATAATCCTAGTAAAAAAGTCCCTGTTTTAGGTCAGTTAGGATCACAGGTTTATTTTAAGAATGTGAAATGTCAGAATAATAGTAGAGAGTGATTTATTTAAGCTATTACTCTTTCATCACATCCCCAGTGGGTCAGACATTACCATACACTCAATTAGTATTTGGTAGCATTGCCTTTAAATTGTTTAACTTGGGACAAACGTTTCAGGAAGCCTCCCACAACAAGTTGGGTGAATTCCTCCTGGGTGAATTCCGTTGGGTGAATTCCGCCCATTCATCCTGACAGAGCTGGTGTAACTGAGTCAGGTTTGTAGGCCTCCTTGTTCGCACACGCTTTTTCAGTTCTGCCCACAAATTTTCTATAGGATTGAGGTCAGGCTTTGTGATGGCCACTCCAATGCCTTGCCTTTGTTGTCCTTAAGCCATTTTGCCACAACTTTGGAAGTATGCTTGGGGTCATTGTCCATTTGGAAGACCCATTTGCAACCAAGCTTTAACTTCCTGACTGATGTCTTGAGATGTTGCTGCAATATATCCACGTAATTTTTATTCCTCATGATGCCATTTATTTTGTGAAGTGCACCAGTCCCTCCTGCAGCGAAGTACCCCCATGCTTCACGGTTGGGATGGTGTTCTTCGGCTTGTAAAGCATCCCCCTTTTCGCACCAAAGTACTTCATTTCTAGGAGACAGAACGTGTCTCCTTCCTGAGCGGTATGACGGCTGCTGTGGCCCCATGGTGTTTATACTTGCGTACTATTGTTTGTACAGATGAACGTGGTACCTTCAGGCGTTTGGAAATTGCTCCCAAGGATGAACCAGACTTGTGGTGGTCTACAATTATTTTTCTGAGGGCTTGGCTGAGTTCTTTTGATTTTCCCATGATGTCAAGCAAAGAGGCAATGAATTCGAAGGTAGGCCTTGAAATACATCCACAGGTACACCTCCAATTGAATCAAATGATGTCAATTAGCCTATCAGAAGCTTCTAAAGCCATGACATCATTTTCTGGAATTTTCCAAGCTGTTTAAAGGCACAGTCAACTTAGTGTATGTAAATGTCTGACCCACTGGAATTGTGATACAGTGAATAAGTGAAATCATCTGTCTGTAAACAGTTGTTGGAAAAATTACTTGTGTCATGCACAAAGTAGTTGTTAACAAACTATAGTTCTGGCAAGTCGGTTAGGACAAGACATTTGTGGAGTGGTTGAAAAACAAGTTTTAACCCTGCCGAAGTGCTTGAACCTGGCACGCCGGCTGAGGCGAGGGTACCTGTCGAGCTGGCTGGGGCGCGGGAACCTGACAGACCGTCTGAGGCAGGGGAGCCTGGAGAGCCGGTGTAAGCAGAGGAGCCTGGCGATGCGGCGGAGGCATGAGAGACTGTAGCGGCTTCCGGGCCTGATGTCATTTACACTGACATAAAAAAAACTAAAAACACTCCCTGATGCTTCCCTTAGGTGAGGTGTTATTCTGTAACGAGTGCACTGAGAGTCATGAAGTAAGTTCAGGGACTGAGTGTTTTTATAAATAAATGAAACACGCACCAACATGAAAACAGAGTCAGTAACACCTCACCTAAGGGAAGCATCAGGGAGTGGTTTTTTTGTGTTGCATTTTTCCAATCATTTATTTAAAATAAAAAAAGAACAGATCGATCAAAAGCAAATGTACTTGTGTATCGGCTTATTGCCTTATGTTCGTGTCGTGTTCTTGGTTTTGTTTTATTAAAAACGTTTCACCTGCACCTGCTTCTGACTCACCGCCCCATCATTACAAGGACACTATATGCATAAGTTACCATACACTACAATCATAGCATTACCACTGTGTTGGTTGTCGTACTGATGTTCTCCTAACGTTTTTATGAGGAGAAATTACTACTGTTTGTGTCAATTTCCAAATTAAATAATGAAGCTGTGAATGTGAGAGCCAGACAGTTGGCATATCAAATGGCACCCTATTCCCATTCTGAAAGTATTCAGACCCCTTGACTATTTCCACATTTTGTTACGTTACAGCCTTCAATTGTTTTCCTCCTCAATCTACACACAATACCCCATAAGGACAAAGCAAAAACAGTTTTTTTTTTAAACATTGTTGCAAATGGATAAAAAATATATATATCAAATTTACATAAGTATTCAGACCTATTACTCAGTACTTTGTTGAAGCACCTTTGACAGAGATTACAGCCTGGGCACACCTGTTTTTGTGTAATTTCTCCCATTCTTCTCTGCAGATCCTCTCAAGATCTGTTAGGTTGGATGGGGAGCGTTGCCGCAAAGCTATTTTCAGGTCTCTCCAGAGAAGTCAGACTTGTACCAAAGCCGCTCCTGCATTGTCTTGGCTGTGTGCTTAGGGTCGTTGTCCCGTTGGAAGGTGAACCTTCACCCCAGTCGGAGGTACTGAGTACTCTGGAGCAGGTTTTCATCAAGGATCTCTCATCTTTCCCTCAATCTTGACTAGTCTCCCAGTCCCTGCCGCTAAAAAACATCACCACCGCACGAAGCTGCCATCACCATGCTTCACCGTAGGGATGGGGCCAGGTTTCCTCCAGAAGTGATGTTTGGCATTCAAAACAAAGAGTTTAATCTTGGTTGCATCAGACCAGAGAATCTTGTTTCTCATTGTGTGAGTTCTTTTTAGGTGCCTTTTGGCAAACTCCAAGTGGGCTGTCATGTGCCTTTTACTGGGAAATGGCTTCCGTCTGGCCACTCTAACATAAAGGCCTGATTGGTGGAGTGCTGCAGAGATGGTTGTCCTTCTGTTAAGTTCTCCCATCTCTACAGAGGAACTCAGGATTTTTGTTAGTCATCTCCCTGACCAAGGCCCCCTATAGGAAGAGTCTTGGTGGTTCCAAACTTCGTCCATATAAGAATGATGGAGGCCACGGTGTTCTTGGGGACCTTTAATGCTGCAGAAATGCTTTGGTACCCTTCCCCAGATCTGTGCCTCGACACAATCCTGTCTCAGAGCTCTACAAACAATTCCTTCGACCTCATAGCTTGGTTTTTGCTCTAACATGCAGTGTCAACTGTGGGACCTTAAATACACAGGTGTGTGCCCTTTCAAATCATGTCAAATCAATTGAATTTACTACAGGTGGATTCCAATCCAATTCCAAGTTATAGAAACATATCAAGGATGATCAATGGAAACAGGATGCTCAATTTTGAGTCTCATAACAAGGGTTCTGAATACTTATGTGAATAATGTAATTCTGATTTGTATGTTTTATACATTTGCAAACATTTCTAAAAACATGTTTGTGCTTTGTCATTACGGGGAACTGTGTGTAGGTTGCTGGGGATTTTTGTTTTTAAAATATTTTAGAATAAGGCTGTAAAATACCAAAATGGAAAAAGGAAGTGGGTCTGAATACTTTCTGAATGCACTGTTGTGTCTGTCTGGCTGATGATGCTGTTGCTAACTACACAGTAACGTGATGTCAACACAACGATCTCAGAGGCAGACATGGTATGCGCCCCAAACGGCACCCTTTTCACTTTACAATGCACAACTTTTGACCAGGGCCCATATGGAATAGACTGCCATTTGGGACACATTCATGATTAGAATCACAGGATACAATCTTGCAAAATATGTTGATTATGTCTGACAGAAGGGTGGAAAAGAGACAAGTTTCAAGTATTAGTCATATGTACAAGATACGCATTGTATTCACCGTACAACAAAATGCTTACTTACAAGTTCTTTCTTGAAAATGCAACAACTACAAGCATTAATAAAATAATCCAAACACAGTAGATGGCGGTAGAATATAATGTTTTCTTTTTGCGTAAGTATAATATATTATTATTATAATTATATTATAATAATTATAGTATTATTCAGGATCATCCGTAATCAAGGTAGCATCCACAATAATTTCCACATTTTTTTGAGCATACAATATACAACCCTAACCCTTTATAAAGGGTGTCAATCATTTCAGACCCCACTGTATATGTGTGGAAGTGTGCATGTGTGGATTAGTGCCTGTGTGCGTGAGTGAGTGCATGTGTACTAAGGTGTGGAGAGTCAGTGCAGGTGGTCAGTCCAGTTCAAGTGTTCAGCAGTCTGATGGCTTGTAAATAGAAACTCTCTCTGAGCCTGTTGGTATCAGACCTCATGCTCTGATACCGTCTGCCCAAAAGTAAGGGAGTGAATTGCTCAAGGCTGGAGTGTGTGGGGTCCTTCATAATGCTGCGTGTCTTCCTCAGGCACCGTTTCTAGTAGACATTCTTGATGGATGGGAGTACGGTCCCTGTGATGTACTGGGCCATCTTCACCACCCACTGGAGGTCTTTGCAGTCGTGGATGGAGCAACTTCTGTACCAGGCCATGATGCAACCGGTCAAGAAACTCTCGATGATTCAGCGGTGTGTTTGGAGAGGAATCAGGGTGGCATGCCAAATTTCTACAGCCGCCTTAGGAAGTAGAGACACTGTTGCGCCCTCTTGACAAGAGTGGTGGTGGTGTTGGTCCATGTCAAGTCCTCGGTGATGTGGATGCCGAGAAACTGCTGACTCAACTTCAGTCCCGTCGATGTGGATTGGGGCATGTTCTCTGCTTCCTGAAAATAACAATCAATTCCTTTGTTTTGCTCACGTTGAGGAAGAGGTTGTTGTTCACTTACCTCTTCTCTATAGGCTGTCTCGTCATTGTTGGTTATCAGGCCTAAAACCCTGGTGTCATCAGCAAAAAATATGCTAGAGTAGGTGTCATATGAAGCCACACAGTCTAGGGTGAACAGGGAGTACAGCAGAGGGCTGAGGACACACCCCTGGGGGGGACCCTGTGTTACGAGTCAGTCTGGATCTGCCCATCAGGAAGTCCAGGACACAGTTGCAGAGAGTCCAGACCCAGAGCTTTGAGCTTGGTGTCAAGTTTGGAGGGAACAATAAGGGCAGTGTGAATAGCGATGGAAATGGCATCTTCCGTGGATCTGTTGGTGCGGGTTCAGTGTGCCTGGCTTGCTGGCCTTGATGTGGGCTATGACCAGACTTTTGAGGCACTTCATGATGACCAGAGAGAGAGTGATGAGGCAGCAGTGACTTGGGCTGTCACCTTGTTTTTTTTGGGGGGGGGGGGGGCTGGGACGATGGTGCTCTCCTTGAAGCAGCTGGGGACTACAGCCTAGGACAGGGACAGGTTGTTGAAGATGTCAGAGAAGATGTCCCCTGCATTTAAATTTCTCAGATCATCTTCAGACAGCGAAAGCAACCTGGTCGTCCTGAGCAGCGAGAGCCTTCCTGGGTGGCTTGGTATTGTCAGCCTCGAAGCGAGCATATAATGTGTTAAGCTTGTCTGGGAGGGAGGCTGCGGGGGTCACCTCACAGCTAGATTTGCCTTTGTAGTACATGATAGTCTGTGGTCCCTGCCACATTCGTCACGAGTATGAGTTGTTGAACATCGATTCAAGTTCTTTTTGTGTCCGGAATGGATTTCGGAGCTTGCCTTGTACAGGTCGTGTGCCACCGAGTCATCTGGGTTCGTTCTGCTGACATTGAATGCTGCAGTATGGGCTCTCAGCATGGTACAGATTTCTCTGTATGGAAAATGGAAGAGCCATCTGGTTTTATAGCAAGCCATGTCTCTGTAAAAACAAAGACATAGCATTCCCTGATGTCCTCTCCGAATGAAGCCCTCCTTGGAGTTCAAAGTTTATTTTCCAGTGATTGGACAGTAGCCATCAGGATACCAGGAAGAGGAGGCCGTACAGCCCGTCTTTTCAGACTAGCTGAAAAGACGTATAGCCCCCTTTCCTTCCTCTTCTCCATCACCGGTCATGCCTTTGATCATCTTGGTCAGCAGCAGCAGGGAATCCTGCTGTGCGGGGAACAAAGGAGTGGATGTAGTATTCCAGGTCTGGGAGGCTGAAATATGTGTAGCTTCCGATTCATGATCCAGAAGTGTTTGAGGGTCGTAAGAAATTATTGCACCGGCAAGATACGCGCCCTCCTCAGGCCAGCCATTTCAAACTAGAATAGTTTCTGTTCATCCTCTGTTTAGTGCAGAAATGCTGAAATGGCTGAATCGCGAGAGAGAGAGAGAAAGAGAGAGAGAGGCCGTTGTTACACTATGATAGATTCGAGGTATAAAACAAATACCTGCAGCTCGACGTATTACTGTAATCTAAGACATGTACGAGATGCGGATTATCATGTCTCGTACACCACCTCCGTGGATGGCACACAACAATGTCCCTAGACTTGCCCCCCTCCAGGCACGACAGAGTAAACAACCATTTTGTTGTTGAGCCAAGTCTCCCACAGTAAAAATCATAATAGCAGAGCAATGTTTGTTGAAACAGCTGAAATGTGTAGACATATGAGACTTGTTTTCAGTTTTTAGTTTTGCTGGGTTTTTTATTATATTATGTTGTTACCACCCACCAGCATGGCATTTTTTATTAATCAGAAACACCTACAAAGTTATTCCTCTTCATGACTGAGATGAGCAAAAAAGCCTATTGTCCACATGGCCGAATGAGCCACCAGAAAATGTGTCAATTTTCACATTTTCTTTTAGCTAGTCTGTATAAAAAAATATTTATATCTGACAATTTTATACAGTGGGGCAAAAAAGTATATAGTCAGCCACCAATTGTGCAAGTTCTCCCACTTAAAAAGATGAGAGGCCTGTAATTTTCATCATAGGTACACTTCAACTATGACAGACAAAATGAGGGGGAAAAAATCCAGGAAATCACATTGTAGGATTTTTTAGGAATTTATTTATTGCTACAACAGTACGGTTTTTGATGTGTGTGCAGTTTATTAGGTCCTCGCTTTTAATGTGATATGATTATGATGTGATATCAACTGTACATGTATTGTTGTACATGTACAGTTGAAGTCCAACTAAGGTTAGAGTCATTAAAAGTAGTTTTTCTACCACTCCACAAATTTCTTGTTAACAAACTATAGTTTTGGTAAGTCGGTTAGGACATCAACTTTGTGCATGACACATGTCATTTTTCCAACAATTGTTTACAGACAGATGATTTCACTTATAATTCACTGTATCACAACCCCAGTGTGTCAGATGTATACATACACTAAGTTGACTGTGCCTTTAAACAGCTTGGAAAATTCCATAAAATTATGTCATGGCTTTAGAAGCTTCCGAGGCTAATTGACATCCTTTGAGTCAATTGGAGGTGTTCCTGTGGATGCATTTCAAGGCCTACCTTCAAACTCAGTGTCTCTTTGCTTGACTTCATGAGACAAATCAAAAGAAATCAGCCAAAAAACTCAGAAAAAAATTGTACACTTCCACAAGCCTGGTTCATCCTTGGGAGCAATTTCCAAATGCCTGAAGGTACCACGCTAATCTGTACAAACAATAGAACGCAAGTATAATCACCATGGGACCCGCTCAGGAAGGAGACGCATTCTCCTAGAGATTAACATACTTTGGTGTGAAAAGTTTAAATGAATCCCAGAACAACAGCAAAGGACCTTGTGAAGATGCTGGAGGAAACGGGTACAAAAGTATATATATCCACACTAAAACAAGTCCTATATCGACAGAACCTGAAAGGCCGCTCAGCAAGGAAGAAGCCACTGCTCCAAAACCGCCATAAAAAGCCAGACTACGGTTTGCAACTGCACATGGGGACAAAGATCATACTTTTTGGAGAAATGTGGCCAAACAGAAACTGCTTGGCCATAATGACCATCGTTATGTTTGGAGGAAAAAGGGGAAGGCTTGCAAGCGGAAGAACACCATCCCAACCGTAAATCATGGGGGTGGCAGCATCATGTTGTGGGGGTGCTTTGCTGCAGGAAGGACTGGTGCACTTCACAAAATAGATGGCATCTTGAGGTGAGAAAAGTATGTGGATGGAAGATTATATGGATATATTGATATATATAATCTCAAGACATCAGTCAGGAAGTTAAAGCTTGGTCGCAAATGGGTCTTCCAAATGGACAGTGACCCCAAGCATACTTCCGAAGTTGTGGCAAAATTGCTTAAGGACAACAAAGTCAAGGCATTGGAGTGGCCACCACAAAGCCCTGACCTCAATCCTATAGATAATATGTGGGCAGAACTGAAGAAGCGTGTATGAGCAAGGAGGCCTACAAACCTGACTCAGTTACACCAGCTTTGTCTGGAGGAACTTGGGTCAAAATTCACCCAACGTATTGTGGGAAGCTTGTGGAAGGCTACCCAAAATGTTTGACCCAAGTTAAACAATTTAAAGGCAATGCTACCAAATACTAATTGAGTGTATGTAAACGTCTGACCCACTGGGAATGTGATGAACGAAATCAGATCTGAAAGAAATCATTCTCTCTGCTATTATTCTGACATTTCATATTCTTAAAATAAAGTGGTGATCCTAACTGACCTAAGACAGGGAATTTTTACAATGATTTAATGTCAGGAATTGTGAAAAACTCAGTTTAAATATATTTGGCTATGGTGTATGTAAACGTATGACTTCAACTGTATGTTTAGATAGTACATTTCAGTTTTCAATATATCACAAACTGTTTATGCATATTGGTTATGGATTTGGAAATGTTAAAACTGTGTTTTGACATTGCGCTATTATCAAAATGTCTTGTCAACAGGAAGCAGCAACACCATCATTATTACATTTTGGGAACATAAATTCAACTTTCAAAATGATTTTCCATGGAGAACAAACGTGAAGGCTAGGATGTAATGAAAAAAATACTTTGAAAAGAAAACATTTCTTCGCCAGTCTGCTCTGCAGACGCTCATCCAACCTTCCTCAATCTGAATAAGCAGAAAGAGAGAAAGAGAGATAGAATAAGCCACACATCTGAGTGGTAGGAATTTAACTATGCTAGATTAGTCCATTGGCTGTATTTCATCGACTGGATAATAAAAAAGTTCATGGGTCGTGAGCAGTGTCAGGTCAATGACTGTACCAAGTAAATTACAACATGTGTGTCCCAAATGGCACCCTATTCCCTTTAAAGAGCACTACTTTTAACCAGAGCCTTATGGGTCCGAGTCAAAAGAGTGAACTATGAAGGGATAAGGGTGCCATTTGGGACGCACTAATGACACACTTAGGGGTCATATCGCTGTTCTCTGTCTCTACATCATTATATAGTTTGTATAGGGTTAGACATTCACAGATCAGGAATATTACACTGCAACTATCAATGTTACTGTGACAGCCATTCATCGCAATCTCTATGTTTCTCTCTCAAATTCAAATGGCTTTATTTGCCTGAAAAAGATTTAGTTAATATTGCCAAAGCATCAATGTTACAACTGAATTGACCCAACACATGACACAATAGAGGCTGGTGAGGGTAAGATGGCTAATAGTAGTGGCTGGAATGTAATTAATTGAACAGTATCAAACCGTGCCATTCATTCACCACTTTCACTGCAGTGTCCCCAACCTCCCACACACACTGGCTAGTACACTACCTACTAACGTACAGTACGTACGTACACAAATCAACATGGTCTGTTCAGAACAAAACAAAATGTAACAGAAGACCACCTGTGCTGTGAAGACATGGTGTGCACTGAAACTGTTCTCTGACAACAACTGTTAGTGTGCTAATGCTTTCTTTCACCTTTCAATGTTGTGAAGGGTTAGCTACAGCACACAGTACAACAAAATAACCACTACCGCCGCTGCAGATGCTAAAATAATCACTGCCACCACGGCAGATGCTACCTCTCTACCTTACCCCTGTCTTAGTAGCACCCTGGAAGCAGAGTAAATTAATTTGATCTGACAACAATGGACGCATTTGCTGTTGCCCACTGTGCCCCAAATTGCACCCTATTCCCCATGTAGTGATCTACTTTTTATCAGCTCCAATTGGGTTCCCATAGCGCTCTGGTCAAAAGTAGAGCACTATGTAGGGCATATGGTGCCATTTGGGACGCAAGCCCAAGTTTACAATACATCCAGGAAGCTAGAAATAACAGTAATAATTAACAAGATGATGTCTAAAACAAGAACACCTTAGAGATGGTGATTGATTACATTTGGAGACATTGCAGCAAAACTAGTAGGTGAGAAAGAAAGAAAAACAGCATTTATTAAATACCGGAGCTCAAGAAAGGCCTCTGAAATGCATTTAATATTGTCATTAAGGATAAGTCAGTGGGTGAGTAAATCCAAAATGGCAACTTATTTCCCTATACAGTGCACTACGTTTTTTTGTCCAAACACCCGCTTCGAGGGCATTGTGTTCTATACAACGGGTTGCCAACATATTCAAAGAATGATTGACATTGTAATTAAAAACGTTATTGATTAATTTATTCATACAATTTCATCCTTCCACAAGATATAGTCCCGACACAAATACAGGGTCGCTTGAGACAAGACCCAGTCTTTTTGTTCTGTATCTATGGACGCGTTCTAAATGTTGCATTGCCATACTGACTGGCAATGTTCTTATTCCTTGCTTGCTACTGTAGTTAGCCAACTACGGCTAATTAACAGTCACGTCAAAAAGTAACGCCAGAATAACAGCAAAGTAGCTTAATTTGCATTTTTTTAAAGCTGTTTTCTAGTGACATTTATTTGGGTACATCCATAAAAATGAGCTAATGAGGCGCAATTTTGCCTGTCATAGAAAATGCGCTCACTCTTAAGGACATTGTTGTTCAGAGGAGCTATCAAATAACGCAACTGCAGTAACACAGTCACTTCAAACTATGCTGGAAAGACTGTGCGAACCACTGCTTTTATTCAGGGCAAGGTGTGGATAAGAGCGTCTGCTAAATGACTTAAATGTAAATATAAATGTAACATGACCGAATACAAACAGTGCAGCTATTCCCTCCGCAAGGCTATCAAACAAGCTAAGCGTCAGTACAGAGACAAAGTAGAATCTCAATTCAACGGCTCAGACACAAGAGGCATGTGGCAGGGTCTACAGTCAATCACGGACTACAAGAAGAAATCCAGCCCAGTCACGGACCAGGATGTCTTGCTCCCAGGCAGACTAAATAACTTTTTTGCCCGCTTTGAGGACAATACAGTGCCACTGACACGGCCTGCAACGAAAACATGCGGTCTCTCCTTCACTGCTGCCGAGGTGAGTAAGACATTTAAGCGTGTTAACCCTCGCAAGGCTGCAGGCCCAGACGGCATCCCCAGCCGCGCCCTCAGAGCATGCGCAGACCAGCTGGCCGGTGTGTTTACAGACATATTCAATCAATCCCTATACCAGTCTGCTGTTCCCACATGCTTCAAGAGGGCCACCATTGTTCCTGTTCCCAAGAAAGCTAAGGTAACTGAGCTAAACGACTACCGCCCCCCGTAGCACTCACTTCCGTCATCATGAAGTGCTTTGAGAGACTAGTCAAGGACCATATATTCTCTCCACCCTACCTGACACCCTAGACCCACTCCAATTTGCTTACCGCCCAAATAGGTTCACAGACGATGCAATCTCAACCACACTGCACACTGCCCTAACCCATCTGGACAAGAGGAATACCTATGTGAGAATGCTGTTCATCGACTACAGCTCGGCATTCAACACCATAGTACCCTCCAAGCTCGTCATCAAGCTCGAGACCCTGGGTCTCGACCCCGCCCTGTGCAACTGTGTACTAGACTTCCTGACGGGCCGCCCCCATTTGGTGAGGGTAGGCAACAACATCTCCTCCCCGCTGAATCTCAACACGGGGGCCCACAAGGGTGCGTTCTGAGCCCTCTCCTGTACTCCCTGTTCACCCACGACGGCGTGGCCACGCACGCCTCCAACTCAATCATCAAGTTTGCGGACGACACAAAAGTGGTAGGCTTGATTACCAATAACGACGAGACGGCCTACAGGGAGGAGGTGAGGGCCCTCAGAGTGTGGTGTCAGGAAAATAACCTCACACTCAATGTCAACAAAACTAAGGAGATGATTGTGGACTTCAGGAAAAGCAGAGGGAACACCCCCCTATCCACATCGATGGAACAGTAGTGGAGAGGGTAGCAAGTTTTAAGTTCCTCGGCATACACATCACAGACAAACTGAATTGGTCCACTCACACAGACAGCATCGTGATGAAGGCGCAGCAGCGCCTCTTCAACCTCAGGAGGCTGAAGAAATTCGGCTTGTCACCAAAAGCACTCACAAACTTCTACAGATGCACAATCGAGAGCATCCTGGCGGGCTGTATCACCGCCTGGTACGGCAACTGCTCCGCCCTCAACCGTAAGCCTCTCCAGAGGGTTGTGAGGTCTGCACAACGCATCACCGGGGGCAAACTACCTGCCCTCCAGGACACCTACACCACCCGATGTTACAGGAAGGCCATAAAGATCATCAAGGACAACAACCACCGAGCCACTGCCTGTTCACCCCGCTATCATCCAGAAGGCGAGGTCAGTACAGGTGCATCAAAGCTGGGACCGAGAGACTGAAAAACAGCTTCTATCTCAAGGCCATCAGACTGTTAAACAGCCACCACTAACATTGAGTGGCTGCTGCCAACACACTGACATTGACACTGACTCAACTCCAGCCACTTTAATAATGGGAATTGATGGGAAATGATTTAAATATATCACTAGCCACTTTAAACAATGCTACCTTATATAATGTTACTTACCCTACATTATTCATCTCATATGCATACGTATATACTGTACTCTATATCATCGACTGCATCCTTATGTAAGACATGTATCACTAGCCACTTTAACTATGCCACTTTGTTTACATACTCATCTCATATGTATATACTGTACTCGATACCATCTACTGTATCTTGCCTATGCTGCCCTGTACCATCACTCATTCATATATCCTTATGTACATATTCTTTATCCCCTTACACTGTGTATAAGACAGTAGTTTTGGAATTGTTAATTCGATTACTTGTTGGTTATTACTGCATTGTCGGAACTAGAAGCACAAGCATTTCGCTACACTCACATTAACATCTGCTAACCATGTGTATGTGACAAATCAAATTTGATTTGATTTGATTTGTATATTAGCTGCATTTCGTTTTACCTTTTTTCAATTGACATTTGTGGAATATATCCATAAAAAAATGCCAGCTAATTCATGATTTCGACTGGCTGAGAAATGCTTCCTGCCTGTCTGTCTCCGACTCCCGACACGTTCATTAGTAGGGGACAGCAGGAGATCGAATTTGAATATTGAAACAATGCTGAAAATGTCAGAGACCAACAGCAATATTTATACAAATCTCCACTGTTGAAAACAAAATGTTAGTCTAAAGGAAATGTGAAATAATGTTTATATGCTTTTTATAGTGTTTATAAGTTACCTGGCTGGGCTGATGAGACAGTGGATTGTGCAGTCAGATGGAACAGAGTAAATAGGCATTTTAAGGTCGTAGATTTAGCCGGTGGCAACTTGTGGAATAGAAACCGGATGGAATGTGGTTTTAACCAATCAGCATTCAGGATTAGACCCACCCGTTGTATAAATAGGGAGCCATTTGGGACACAGTCGGTGTATCAATATGCCTATTGTTTGTATGCAGGGAAAACTCATTTTAGATAGAGAGAGTGAGAGTATGTGAACACCCCTTCAAATTAGTGGATTCGGCTATTTCAGCCACACCCGTTGCTGACAAGTGCATAAAACCGAGCACACCGCCATGCAATCTCCATAGACAAACATTGGCAGTAGAATGGCCTTACTGAGGAGCTCAGTGACTTTAAACCTGGCACTGTCATAGGATACCCCCTTTCTGTATAGGGACTACGACTCCATCTGGCTCCTACCATCCTATAGGAAGAAACTCAATCAGGATGTACCCGTGACTAGAACCATTCAATGCTGGTCTGACCAATCGGAATCCACACTTCAAGATTGTTTTGATCACACGGACTGAGAAATGTTCAGGGCAGCCTCGGAGAATAACATCGATCTATACGCTGACTCGGTGAGTGAGTTTATAAGGAAGTGCTTTGGAGATGTTCTACCCACTATGACTATTAATACCTACCCTAACCAGAAACCATGTATGTATGGCGGCATTCGTGCAAAACTGAAATAGCGAACCACCAAATTTAACCATGGAAAGAGGACTGGGAATATGGCCAAATATAAACAGTGTAGTTATTCCCCCCACAAGGCAAACAAACAAGTGAAATGTCAGTATAGAGACAAAGTGACAAAGTGGAGTCGCAATTCAACGGCTCAGACACGAGACGTGTGTGGCAGCGTCTACAGGCAATTACAGACTACAAAATGAAAACCAGCCACGTCACGGACACCGACGGATTGTTTCCATACAAACTAAACACCTTCTTTGCCCGCTTTGAGGTTAATATAGTGCCACCGACGCGGCCCGCAAACAAGGACTGCGGCCCCCCTGTCTCCTTCTCTGTGGCCGACATGAGTAAGACATTTAAATGTGTGAACCCTCGCAAGGCTGCTGGCCCAAACAGCATCCCTAGTCATGTCCTTAGAGCATGCACAGACCAGCTGGCTGGTGTGTTCACAGACATATTAAATTGCTCCCTATCCCAGTCTGCTGTCCCCACATGCTTCAAGATGGCCACCAAGAACGCAATGATAACTGAACTAAATGACTATCGCCTCGTAGCACTCACTTCTGTCACCATGAAGTGCTTCAAGAGACTAGTCAAGGATCATATCACCTCCACCTTATACCGGCCACACTAGACTCACTTCAGTTGGCATACCGCCCCAACAGCTACACAGACAATGAAATCCCTTTCACACTGCACACTGCCCTATCCCATCTGGACAAGAGGAATACCTATGTAAGAATGCTGTTCATTGACTAGAGCTCAGCATTACACATCATAGTACCATCCAAGCTCATCATTAAGCTGGAGGCCCTGTGTCTCAAACCCACCCTGTGCAATTGGGTCATGGACTTTGGCAGGGTCCCCCCAGGTGGTGAAGGTAGGAAACAACATCTCCACGTCGCTGACCCTCAACACTTGGGCCCCACAAGGGTGCGTGCTCAGCCCCTCCTGTACTCCCTGTTCACCCATGACCGCGTGGCCGTGCACGCCCCAAACTCAATCATCAAGTTTGCAGACAACAACAGCAGTGGGGTTGATTACCAACAACGAGACAGCCTACAGGGAGGAGGCGAGGGCACTTGGAGTGTGGTGTCAGGAAAACAACCTCTCACTCAACATCAATAAAGCAAAGGAGATGATCATGGACTTCAGGAAACAGCAGAGGGAGCATCCCCCTATCCACATCGAAGGGACAGTAGTGGAGAAGGTGTAAAGTTTTAAGTTCCTTGGCATACACAGACAAACTGAAATGGTCCACCCACACAGACAGTGTGGTGAAGAAGGCGCAACTGTATCACACTGCCTGGTATGGCATTTGCATGGCTCTCCAGAGGGTTGTGCGGTCTGCACAGCGCATCACCGGGGACAAACTACCTGCCCTCCAGGACACCTACAGCACCCGATGTCACAGGAAGGCCAAAAAGATCATCCAAGGACAACAACCACCCGAGCCACTACCTGTTCACCCCTACCATCCAGAAGGCGAGGTCAGTACAGGTGCATCAAAGCTGGAACCGAGAGACTGAAAAACAGCTTCTATCTCAAGGCATTGACGCTACCCATCACGGTACCGTCATCAGCAACGGCTGAATAGCATAGCGCCACAGTCAAAATAATATTACTAAAAAATATTCATATTCATGAAATCACAAGTGCAATATTGCAAAACACAGCTTAGCCTTTTGTTAATCCACCTGTCGTCTCAGATTTTGAAATTATGCTTTACAGTGAAAGCAATCCAAACGTTTGCATAAGTTTATCGATAGCGTAACATAACATTATGTACACTAAGCATTAAGTAGCTATATCACGAAAATCAGGAAAGCAATCAAAAAAATTGTTTACCTTTGAAGATATTTGGATGTTTTCACTCACAAGACTCCCAGTTACACAAAAAATGTTCCTTTTGTTCCATAAAGATTATTTTTATACCCAAAATAACGACATTTATTTGTCGCGTTATGTTCAGAAATCCACAGGAAAGAGAGGTCACGACTACGCAGACGTATATTACAAATAATATCCATAATGTCCATAGAGAAACATGTCAAACGTTTTTTATAATCAATCCTCAAGTTGTTTTTAAAATATATATTCGATAATATATCAACCGAGTGTGTAGCTTTTTCAATAACAGCGGGAGAAACAATGGCCGCTTTACTCAGTTGCGCAAAACTCATTCTGAGCCCCCCACCCATCCACTTACGCAATGTGATCCTTCATGCTAATTTTTCTAAATAAAAGCCTGAAACTACATCTAAAGACTGGTGACACCTCAGGGAAGCCATGGAAAAAAGAATCTGGTTGATCTCCCTTTAAATGGAGGATAGGCATGCATAGGAACACTGAGGTTTCAAAATAAGAGGCACTTCCTGATTGGATTTTCCTCAGGCTTTCGCCTGCAATATCAGTTATGTTATACTCACAGACAATATTTTTACAGTTTTGGAAACTTTAAGAGTGTTTTCTATCCTAATCTGACAATTATAAGAATATTCGAGTTTCTGAGGCTGAGAAATAGGCGGTTTCAAACTGGTATGTATTTTTTGCCAAATTCTAAAATACTGCTCCCTAAACGCAAAAGGTTAAACAGCAATTAGCCACTTTTATAATGTTTACATATCTTACAGTACATACATATAAGATGAGTAATGTATCTCATACCATCTATTGCCTCTTTCCTTATGCCGGTCGGCCATCACTCATCCATATATTTATAAGTACATATTCTTATTCCATCCCTTTATATGTGTGTATTGGGTAGTTGTTGAGGAATTGTTAGATATTACTGTAATGTCGGAACTAGAAGCACAAGAATTTCGCTACACTCGCATTAATATCTGCTAAACATGTATATGTTACCAGTAAAATTTGATTTGATTCTAATAAGTCCGTTTCTCAAAATTCTAAGATACTATAGCTTCCAAAGTTAACCTCATTAGGGTAGGGGCACTATTTTCACCTCCGGGTGAAAGGCGTGCCCAAAGTAAACTGCTCGTTTCTCGGGCCCAGAAGCTAGGATACGCATATAATTGGTAGATTTGGATAGAAAACACTCTAAAGTTTCCAGAACTGTTAAAATAATGTCTAATGATTTTAACAGAACTGATATGGTAGGTTGAAAACCTGAGAAAAATCAATCTAGAAAGTGCGATTTTTTTATGTTTGTAGTTTTCCATTGACTGCCAAGACAGATTCCAATGACTTAGGACTCAAATTGCACTTCCTATGGCTTCCACTAAATGTAAACCGTCTTTAGAAATTGTTTCAGGCTTGTATTTTGAAAAATGAGGGAGTTAGACCACTCTGAATGAGTGGTCTGGGAAAGTCCCCAGAGTTGTTTACTGCGCACCACCGAGAGTGCGCCTTTCTTGTTTTCCTTTTATATTTACGAAGCTATTGCCCGGTTGAAATATTATTAATTATTATGACTAAAAACAACCGGATGATTGATTATAAACATTGTTTGACATGTTTCTACGAACTTTACTGATACTTTTCTGATTTTTCATCTGCCTGTTGTGACTGCCTTTGAGCCTGTGGATTACTGAACAAAACGCGACACAAAACTGAGGTTATTGGGTATATACAGGGACTTTATCAAACAAAACAAACATTTATTAAGTAAATGGGAGTCTTGTGAGTGCAACCATATGAAGATCATCAAAGGTAAGTGATTAATTTTATCGTGATTCATTTTACTTTTGTAACTCCTCTACTTGGCTGGTAACTGTTTGTAATGATTTGTCAGCTGGGCGCTGTTCTCAGAATGTTATGCTTTCACCGTAAAGCCTTTTTGAAATCTGACACAGCGGTTGGATTAACAAGAAGTTAATCTTTAACACTTGTATGTTTTATGAATTTTTATAATAAGTTTTTCTCTTTTGGAAATTGGTGCTCTGCTATTTCAATGGATGTTGGCCAGGTGGGACACTAGCGTCCCACAGACCCTAGAGAAATGAGCTGTAAGTGCTGTTATTGTGAAGTGCAAACATCTAGGAGCAACAACGGCTCCGCAGCGAAGTGCTGGGCCACACAAGCTCACAGAACAGGACCACCGAGTGCTGAAGCGCAAAGCGCTTAAACATCGTCTGTCCTCGGTTGCAATACTCACTACCGAGTTCCAAACTGCCTATGGAAGCAACGTCAGCACAAGAACTGTTCATCGGGAGCTTCATGAAATGGGTTTCCATGACCAAGCAGCTGCACACAAGCCTAAGAACACCATGCGCAATGCTAAGCGTCGGCTGGAGGGGTGTAACTGGCCTGCACATCACCCCATTAATTGTCTGTAGAGCTCTGAGACAGGCACAGATCTGTGGAAAGATACCTACAAAATTTATGCAGCATTGAAGGTCTCCAAGAAAACAGTGGCCTCCATCAATCTTAAATGGAAGAAGTTGCCAGCTGTGCCATCAGAGACCCTGGGTTCGCGCCCAGGCTCTGTCGTAAACGGCCGCGACGGCGGGCCGGGCGCAGTGCACGCTAACCAAGGTTGCCAGGTGCACAGTGTTTCCTCCGACACATTGGGGCAGCTGGCTTACGGGTTGGATGCACGCTGTGTTAAGAAGCAGTGCGGCTAGGTTGGGTTGTGTATCGGAGGACGCATGACTTTCAACCTTCGTCTCTCCCGAGCCCGTACGGGAGTTGTAGAGATGAGACAAGATAGTAGCTACTACAACAATTGGACACTACGAAATTGGGGAGAAAAAAGGGGGTAAAATTCTTTAAAAAAAATTAAAATAAAAAGGCCTAATCACCCCACACCAGTGCCCGACTTCACGAATGCTCATAGCAGAATAGAAGCAAATCCCCGCAGCAATGTTCCAACATCTATTGGAAAGCCTTCCCAAAAGAGTGGAGTCTGTATAGCATCATAGGGGGGACCAACTCCATATTGATGACCATGATTTTGGAATGAGATGTTCGACGAGTAGGTGTCCACATCATTTGTCATATAGCGTATCAACAAATTGGCGAGGGCACTAGATCGTCTCCACAGATTCTGTCAATCTGTGCCCTGAAAGTAAATCTCAGTGAGACAAAAATAATGGTGTTCCAAAAAAAGATCTTGTTGCCAGGACCACAAATAAAAATTCCATATAGACACCATTGCCTTAGAATACACAAAAACTATACATACCTTGGCCTAAATATCAGCGCCACAGGTAACTTCCACAAAGCTGTTTACAATCTTAGAGACAAGGCAAGAAGGGCATTCTACGCCATCAAAAGGAACATCATTCGACATACCAATTTGAATCTGGCAAAAAATAATTGAATTAGTTATAGAACCCATTACCAACTATGGTTGTGAAGTCTGGGGTCCACTCACCAACCAAGAATTCACAAAATGGGATAAACACCAAATTGAGACATCAGCAGAAATATCCTCCAAGTAAAACATAAAACACAAAATAATGCATGAATGGCAGAAATAGGTCAATAACTGCTAATTATCCAAATCCAGAAAAGAGTTGTTCAAATTCTATAACCACCTAAAAGGAAGCGATTCCCTAACTTTCTATAGCAAAGCCATCACCTACACAGAGATGAACCTGGAAAAGAGTCCCCTAAGCAAGCTGGTCCTGGGGCTCTGTACACAAACAGACCAGAGGCCCAGGACAGCAACAAAATTAGACCCAATCAAATAAAAAAATAAAAAATAATTACACATTGGAAAGAATATATATATACTGTATATATATATATATATATATATATATATATACATATATATATACTTTTTTTAATAGAAAGCTATTTGGCCATAAACAGATAGTACACAGTGGCATAATACCTGACCACTGTGACTGACCCAAAATGAAGGAAATCTTTGACTATGTATAGGCTCAGGGAGTTTAGCCTTGCTATTGAGAGACCACCCTAGGCAGACCTGGCTCTTAAGAGAAGACAAGCTATGTGTACACTCTCCCACAAAATGAGGTGGAAACTGAGCTGCATTTCCTAACCTGCCAAATATATGACCATATTAGACACATATTTCCCTCAGATTACATAGACCCATAACGAATTAGAAAACAAATCCAATTTTGATAAACTCCCATATCTATTGGGTGAAATACCAGTGTGCCATCACAGCATCCAAATTTGTGACCAGTTGCCACAAGACAACCAGTGAAGAACAAATACCATTGTAAATACAACCCATATTTACAGTGTTCCACATTTTGTTACATTGCAGCTTTATTCGAAAATGGATTAAATAAAATAATTTCATTTTCAATCTACACACAATACCCCATAATGACAAAGGGAAAACAGGTTTCCAGAAAAAAAAAGAAATACCTTATTCACGTAAGTATTCAGACCCTTTGCTATGAGATTCAAAATTGAGCTCAGGTGATTCCTGTTTTCATTCATCATCCTTGAGATGTTTCTACAACTTGGAGTCCTTCTGTGGTAAATTCAATTTATTGATTGAACATGATTCAATTGATTGGGCATGATTTGGAAAAGGCACACTTGTCTATTTAATGTCCCACAGTTGACAGTGAATGTCAGAGCATAAAGGTCTAAATTAATTGTCTGTAGAGCTCTGAGACAGGCACAGATCTGTGGAGAGGTACCAAAAAATGTATGCAGCATTGAAGGTCTCCAAGAACACTGTGGCCTCCATCAATCTTAAATGGAAAAAATGTGGAACCACAAAGACTCCTAACTAGAGCTGGCCGACCACGCCAAACTGAGCAATCGGGGGAGAAGGGCCTTGATCGGGGAGGTGACCAAGAACCTGATGGCCACTCTGACAGCGCTCCAGAGTTCCTCTGTGGAGATAGGAATATCCTCCAAAAGGACAGCCATCTGCAACACTCCACAAATCAGGCCTGGTAGAGTGGCCAGCCGGAAGCCACTCCTCAGTAAAAGACACATGACAGCCCACTTGGAGTTTGCAAAAAGGCACCTAAAAATTCTCAGACCTACCCTGAAGCAGGTTGATGGCAGCATCATGCTGTGGGGATGTTTTTCAATGGCAGGGACCAGGAGACTTGTGATGATCGAGAGAAGGATGAAGGGAGAAAAGTACAGAGAGATCCTTGATGAAAACCTGCTCCAGAGTGCTCAGGACCAAAGACTGGGGCAAAAGTTCACCTCCCAACAGGACAAGGACCCTAAGCACACAGCCAAGACAATAAAGGAGTGGCAACGGGACAAGATTCCGAATGTTCTTGAGTGGCCCAGCCAGAGCCCAGCCTTGAAAGCGATCGAACATCCCTGGAGAGACTTTGAAATAGCTGTGCAGCGACGCTCCCCATCCAACCTGAGAGAGCTTGAGAGGATCTGCACAGAAGAATGGGAAAAACTTCCCAAATACAGGTGTGCCCAAGAAAACTTGAGGCTGTAATTGCTGCCAAAGGTGCTTCAAAGTAGGGTCTGAATACTTATGGAAATGTGTCATGCTTTTTTTCTCATTTGCAAAAATGCTGTCATTGTGAGGTATTGTGTGTAGATTGATTAATATAATTTTTTATATACATTTTAGAATAAGGCTGTAACGTAACAAAAAAAGTAAAGGGTTCTGAATACTTTTCGAATGCACTGTATGTTTATTTATTTATTTTGTACTTTAACTCTTTACACATTGTTACAACACTGTATAATATGACATTTTAAATGTCTATTCCTTTGTACATTTTGTGAGTGTAATGTTTACTGTTGTCACGTGTGCTCCCTCTCCTGCAGGTCACCAGGCTGCTCATTATGGCGCACACTTGTCCCCATCGTGCGGCAGACTCACCTGGACTCCATCACTTCCCTGATTACCTTCCCTATATATGTCACTCCCTTTGGGTCCTTCCCCATGAGTTATTATTTCTGTGTCATGTCTGTGCGTTGATTTTGTTTCTAATTATGTTGTGTTTATTTTTTTAAACACACACTCGCTGAACTTGCTTCCCGACTCTCATCGCACTAGTTACAACTGTACATTTTTATTGTTTATCATCTATATTACTTGCATTGGCACTATAAGCATATGTTTTCCATGCCAATAAAGCAGAGAGACAGAGGCAGAGAGAGACAGGAGGGATATATAAAGATTGAGAGAGAGAGTGTGTGAGAGTGAGAGTGAGAGAGGAGGGATATAGGAAGAGTTAGAGATTGTGAGAGCGAGAGCGAGAGAAAGAATGTATATAGGAAGAGAGAGCATGCAAGAGTGAGAGAGAGCGCTTGCGCAAGGCAATGGTGTGCTTTAGGACCATGCGAATGACTCCGAGCAGTCGGGTAGGCTGTTTCAAGTGTTTATCCAACCTGATAAAAAGCTAATATAATAATAAGAATTATGTCCCCCCCACTTCTAAAACCAAAGTTTAGGCCCTGCCCCAACTAATTCATCTAGTGCAGGATTAGGTCGCTTTCTAGTGATAATGAAAGTACAAAAAAAGATCATTAAAATTTTGTCTACAACTAAATTAAAGTCCAAATTCAAGTCTCTGATTTAAAGCACTTCAAACCCAAGAGCTGAGCCCAGAAACGAGCCCTCTCAGTCAGCTGGTGTTGGACCTAACCAACCAAGCTGACACCAGAATTGCTTCAAAAGAAAGAATTTAAATTAACAAAACATTAACCAATTAAAGGACTCATATTTACAACAATATTTACAACGAAAAACAAAACAAAATCCCAAAGCCGACTAAATTACTATCGGGCCTCAACAGAGAATATGAATTGGCCGATTATCTCTACACTGTCAGAGATACGAAGCAGAGACAGATCCTTACCAAGTACAGGCTGAGTGACCACCAACTGGCAATAGAAACTGGCAGACTGAACATGGCTACCCAAAGAGGAGGGTGTATGTGGTCACTACACGAGAGGGGAGGTAGAAACAGAGATGCACTTTCTCCTTTACTGTGAGAAATATTTGTCACCAAGACATTAATTATTCACAGAAACTACTACATTTATTCCACATTTTTATTTATTAAACCCAGAGAAAAAACTAAAAATACTCATGGGTCGAAGGAGCAACAGCTCCTCTTCCAACCAAATATGTATTTGCCTTGCCATAGGCTGAGGGACACTGAATTATAACATCGGCATAGTAAGCAGTAACATAATAATTATTAGTATTATTGTTATTACTATTAGTATTATTATTATTATGATTGTTGTGATCATTATTCCAAATAGTAGTGGTATGGGTAGTAGGGGTGATGGTAAAAATAGCAGTTGAATGATGATGATGATGATGGTAGTAGTAGTAGTAATAGTGATGATGATGACTGTAGTTGTAGTACTGATGTAATGTTGAGAATAACAGTTAAGTTAGTTGTAGTTTCATTTTTCATGTTTAGCCGTTTCATATTTATTATATTTCTACTATTGACTGTTACTGTTATTTGTATTATTTTTTGAATTATAATTCTTCATTATTTTTTACAATGTATATTGTATACAGTTTTCCTTTGGCAATATTGACGCAATGTTTTTCATGCCAATAAAGCAGCTTGAATTTGAGAAGACGTGAGAGAGAGGAAAAGTGAAGACGTGATCTGTCTGCACTTCAGCCCAATCCTTATGTAAGGGGCCTCTGTTGCTTGATTAACAGTATACTGTATCTCCCTCACTCACTGGGATTCATCTTGTGTCCTCTGTCTCACAAACACGCATTTCTGCCCTCAACAACGCTAACAAGAACGTGATGGTGCAGGTGGAGGCATTTCAAGCTGAGGAGTGAGGTTACCAATACAACTCGTTGATACATGTACAAAATATTACAGAATGGGAGAGGGAGGGAGCATTATTTAGCACATTTCTGTCAAGTCAGTCAATGCCACAGGAATGTCTCAATCACATCCCAAGCCTAACAGCACAAGTAAGAGTCCATGAACAACTAGAAAAAAACTAAGATGTGAATCTGAGCCCACTGAAAGTGGTTAACATGGTGCCATTGCCCCCAGCAGAACTGAGTCAATATGGTAAAAATCCTGACACAAATGAGAGGGTCTTCACACTTGTATTTTTGCTAAAAGAAGTCTCTTCGGGAACACATTATGCAACGTAGATTTATGAACTTGTCACGTCTTGACCGCTACCTACAGAGGTAGCACACGACACTCGTCCGACAATTGCTCCCCTCCAAGCAGGGCAGTGTAAACAGAAATATCTTGTTGAGCCAGCACTATTACAGCAAATGTTTTTATAGCAATTTGCTTTTACTTCATATGATGCAGGGCTCGACATTAAAGCTTGTCCGCTTGCCCAGGGCAAGTAAAAATAATTGCCGGACAAGCAGATTATAGATTAAGGGATTAAGTTGTTTGAATGGACATGTAAAAAAAACATTATGAAAAATCCCAATATCAGACAATTAGGCTACTCCGATCAGAATTGTATCAAAGGTCATCTACACTTGACATTACATGCGACTTCTGCTATCAGAATATGAAGAGCTCATTGACAAGACGGGTCAAGACGCACAAAAGCCGCTTTGTGGTCCGATTGATTTCAGACCTGTCATTTTTTAAAGATTCCTCCTCAGTCTGGACGCAATCTGGCTACCAAAATTGCATTGTGGGCAACGTCATCAGCATTCCTCCCACAAGTCTCCAGAAAACATGTATTTTGTGCCCTAGAGGCACCTTTTCATTATAACGTTGGAGGAAATACATTTCTAGAGTGTGGGGAACGTGTTTGCCCGGCCTCATAAATGCTAGCCAGCTAGCTAATATTTTTAAATAAATTACGAGAGACTTATTTGCAATCCCTTTAGTGTTGCTTGCTAAATCGATGGCTAGCTACAGCGGTTAACTGGCTACTTAGCTACAGTAGTTAGCTACTGCCATCAGTTGTTATGTTATTATCATATGCTGCCTATTCCACAGTTTGTAGAATGCATACTGGCACTTGAATATAGATCGGGAATGGACACAACATGGACATGGTGGACACATTTAAATGTAAATGTAGATTCATGATGTGTTCGGAAGTCCATGATCAGAACTCCATTATCACAATACAGAAATATATGAACTGTCAAGTCTAGACAAGTGTCCTTCGGATACGATGTGTTATGCACTTACCTCCTAATCTCTGCAGAGTGCACTGGAGTATAATTGTAGGCCTGCATTGACAGATATCACAGCACATAGGAGTATAATTATTGATGGCTTTCATTGACAGGCACGAGCGGTCTTTCAATCATGCAAGACGCAAGATGCGTTTTTGAGATCAAAGTGAACCTAGCTGCCTGTGTTGATATTCATTGCTAGTTCATGAGTTATTTGCCCAGTTGCAGTATAGCTCACCTGCATGTGTGCCAATGGGCCATTGCCAGAGGAGAGAGAGAGCGAGCAGGTACGATAATGATAAAGCCTAAAACAGACTAACGAGTTAGCCAATTCAAAACATAGTGTAGTTTGGATGGTTAACTATTTAGCTATTAGCATGTATTAATGTCCTTGTCATGTCTGATGTCCTAAAATAACTTTCCACCGGCACTCGTGTAGACTATAACCACAAATGGCCGACAAACAGTTGATACAGGTGTGCAGTTGATGAAACCAATGCTGCATACTCCAGTTGTAAAACAGTCTCCCAAGTGCTCAAAATTGGTTAGGATTCTCCTCTCTTTGATAGTGGCTATGTAATTCTGACAAAGTAATACAAAAATATATATTAGAATAGCCTAATTGACAAGTAGCCTATTGTCTATACTGTCAATATCTCCCTGGCCGGAAGATATACATCGTCGTTAGCTATCTCGCCCACGTTAGCCACTTGATCCCTGGTTCATTGATTGAGGGAATTATTTAATAACAGACTTAAAAAGTATTTGGTGGGAATTGTAATGTTGCAGGGTGGCCAACCATTATCCAGGAGAGTCCAGGAGAGCTACTGGGTGTGCAGGCTTCTTCCCTAGCCCTGCTCAAACACCCCAGCAATCAACTGCTCAACAGGACCTTGATACGATGACTCTGGTGTGTTTGATTAAGGTTGAGTCAAGAGCCAGCACACACAGTAGCTCTCCAGATGGATGGTTGGCAGACCACATGTGTTTTATACAGTATCCTTCAGTGCAGTATTTTACTTTGTGGGGGATATCAAAATCCCATACAATCCCTTGTCATTGTTGGTAATCAGGCCTACTACTGTTGTGACGTCTGCAAACTTGATGATTGAGTTAGAGGCGTGCATGGCCATGTGGTCATAAGTGAACAGAAAGTATAGGAGGGGCTGAGCACACACCCTTGTGGGGCACCACTGTTGAGGATCAGCGAAGTGGAGGTGTTGTTTCCTACCCTCACCACCTGGGGGCGGCACGTCAGGATGTCCAGGATCCAGTTGCACATGGCTGGGTTCAGACCCAGGGCCTCAAGCTTAATGATGAGCTACTATGGTGCTACTATGGAATACTATGTTGTTGAATACAGAGCTATAGTCAATGAACAACATTCTTACGTAGGTATTCTTCTTGTAAAGATGGGATATGGCAGTGCTATTGTGATTGCATCGTCAGTGAATCTATTGAGGTGGTAAGCACATTTAAGTGGGTCTAGGGTGTCAGGTAAGGTCGAAGTGATATGAGCCTAGACTAGCCACTCAAAGTACTTCATGATGACAGAAGTGAGTGCTATGGATGATAGTCATTTAGTTCAGTTACCTTTGCTTTCTTGGGTACAGCAACAATGGTGGCCATCTTGAACCATGTGGGGACAGCAGACTGGGAATATGTCCGTAAACACTCCAGCCAGCTGGTCTGTGCATGCTCTGAGGATGCAGCTAGGGATGCCATCTGGGTCGGCAGCAGTGAGAGTGTTCTTAACACGCTTAAATGTCTTACTCGAGTCGGCCACCGAGAAGGAGAGCTCACAGTCCATGGTAGCGGGCCGCGTCGGGGGCACTGTGTTATCCTCAAAGCGGGCGAAGAAGGTGTTGGTGTCCGCGGCGTGGATGGTTTTCGCCAAGTGCATTGCTCAAAGCCACAATGGCAGGAGATATAATACAGGGATCAGAGACCGGCAGCCTTCCATTGTCAATACCAGTGATAATAATTAAATGTATTTTGTGCAGTGGTTCCTTGCATCCAAAAGACAATTTTCAGTCACCTATACCCTTTAATTGTCTGCACATGCTTGTGAATTGTTGCATTATTAACCACTGTAACATGTTTTAGAAGAAAAGTTGATAGGATTGTTAAATAGTTTGTTCTTACTGTGGCTTAGTGGCTACTGTGATATTTACAGTCAATTTGAGCTGTGGACCAAGAATGTGATGTTGCCAGCCACAACGAAAGGTAAGGCAAGGAGGTAATATGAATTGAAAAGTAGAAATCTGTTTCGCCACTCCGCTCCTCAGAGACTCCTTCATCTCAGAATAGGGCCTTAGCATGGATTTAGCACAGACCTCTCCCAACAGATGGGACACAATTAGCCATCTGACTCCAGCCAGATGCGTGGAGCGTAGCGCCAGGATGCAAATGGAGGGAAGAGAGGAGAAAAGGAGGAGGAGGAGGAGGAGGAGGAGGAGAGGTACTGAGAAAGCCATCTTGGGAAAGGAGAAATTAATGAAGGGAACAGTGGAGGTGGTGGAGCAGTTTTGGAAAATGGGACAGGGAGAGAGAGAGAGAGAGAGAGGTAGAGATAGAGAGAGGGAGGGGGAGAGACCGAGAGACACAGCGAGGGGAGAGATCTAGAGAGGGGGGGGGATAGAGAGAGGGGGAGAGACCGAGAGACACAGAGAGAGAGGGAGAGGGGTGGTGAGAAAGAGAGAGTTGGGTAGAAAGTCTGTATTAAGAACAGGAGGAGAGAAAGGGAGGAAGGTTCCCAGGAGATGTTAGACAAACACCTGAAGGGTGTGAATATAGAAGGATGTATGAAAGAGATGATGCAAGCCCTGGCATTGAAGATTATCCAACTGTAAAATCAACAGAAGCATATTCATTCTGAAACCTAAATTGAATTGGTATTCTTTGTCATATGTCCTCCCACCAACGCATTGATTAAATAAGACTGGGTGTCAATCACTGCTCTATTTATACTGGAGAAATGTGTATTTTTTAATTTATTTTTAATACTCCCACTGACATCACATCTCAGCTACTGTGTATGCAAAAATATCAACCAAAGTGCCATGCCCACCTTTGTGAACCTAAAATGATACCGACCTCCAGCATTCTTACCTTCCAGCCTTTTCATTGGAAAATACTTGTCAACACAGTTAAGAAACCTAACTATCCAATGGATAGTATCCATATATTTATCTAGAGAAAGTAGGGGTTTGGGAACAAAGGGCAAAGTGGACACCTCCAACTCTTGTTTTGGTAAACTGCTGAGGGATGGGGCTAAAGAGATGTTGAAACTGAAAATCTCCCCCCAAATGTTGTATCTCTGCTATGTGTGGTTCTCTAAAACATCCGGTTTTGAAAACAATATTTTGTTTTGCTATCCTTGTCATTTCTGATTATGCTTACAAGTCAATGCCATGAATGGTTCTTATTTACAGATTGTATTAGTATCCTTTACTGTTAAAACAGGCTTTCAAATATTCAGTATTATCTTATCAAAGCTCTTTGCCACCGACCCCATTCATATACGCTAACTGCCTTAAGCCGAGGGGACTTTTGTTAAGAGCCCCGACGCTCATTCTGCAAGTTAACACGCTTTGCTTGCCATACGGTATTTGAAGCATAAGGTCTTTTTCTTTCATATCAGCAAGAAATCATTTTCAAAAAAATAAATGGTTAAATTACTACACACCTTTATATGGTTAGTGTTCCCACACGGCCATATCTCCATGTTACAGCGCCTGTTTACGGAAGACAGAGGCGACCACCTGTGCTAATTAGTTATCTAGCATAATCCGAACACCTGTGTGTAACAGAAGAAGGTCGCCAGAAATGTGTGCTAACTGAAAAATACTGTTGCCTGCATACTGTTGCCTGCACTGTGATAAAGCCGGATAAAAGTGTACAGTAAGTCTATATTTTGCATTTGTGAAATTATCAATTCAAATGTAATTTGTCACATGCTTAATAAAAAACAGGTGTAGACTAAGAGTGAAATGCAAAGAAAAAAAATAGAAGAAAAATAAACATTTAAAAAGGAATAATTAAACAAAAAGTAAAAATAACTTGGCTATATACACGAGGTACCAGTACCAAGTCGATATGCAGGGGTACTAGGTAATTGAGGTAAATATGCACATATACAGTCGGAAGTTTACATACGCTTAGGTTGGAGTAATTAAAGCTTGTTTCTCAACCACTCCACAAATTTCTTGTTAATTAACAAACTATAGTTTTGGCAAGTCGGTTAGGACATCAACTTTGTGCATGACACAAGTCATTTTTCTAACAATTGTTAACAGACAGATGATTTCACTTATAATTCACTGTATTACAATTCCAGTGGGTCAAAAGTGTACATACAAGATGTTGACTGTGCCTTTAAACAGCTTGGAAAACACCAGAAAATTATGTCATGACTTTGGAAGCTTCTGATAGGCTAATTGACATCATGAGTCAATTGGAGGTGTACCTGTGGATATATTTCAAGGCCTACCTTCAAACTTAGTGCCTCTTTGCTTGACATCATGGGAAAATCAAAAGAAATCAGCCAACACCTCATAAAAAGAACTGTGGACCTTCACAAGTCTGGTTCATCCTTGGGAGCAATTTCCAAATGCCTGAAGGTACCACATTCATCTGTACAAAGAATAGTACGCAAGTATAAAGACCATGGGACCACGCAGCCGTCATACCACTCAGGAAGGAGATGCATTCTGTCTCTTAGTGATTCATGTGCTTTTGTGTGAACAACAGCAAAGGACCTTGTGCTGGAGGAAACAGGTACAACAGTATCTGTATCCACATTCAAACAAGGCCTGTATCGACATAACCTGAAACGCTCCTCAGCAAGGAAGAAGCCACTGCTCCAAAACCGCAATAAAAAAGCCTGACAACAGTTTGGAACTGCACATGGAGACAAAGATCATACTTTTTGGAGAAATGTCCTCTAGTCTGGTGAAGCAAAATAGAACTGTTTGGCCATAATGACCATCATTATGTTTGGAGGATAAAGGGGAACACTTGCAAGCCGAAGAACACCATTCCAACCGTGAAGCACGGGGGTGGCAGCATCATGTTGTGAGGGTGCTTTGCTGCAGGAGGGACTGATGCACTTCACAAAAAGATGGCATCATGAGGTCGGGAAATGTTGTGGATATATTGAAGCAACATCTCAAGACATCAGTCAGGAAGTTAAAGCTTGGTCGCAAATGGGTCTTCCAAATGGACAATGACCCCAAGCATACTTCCAAAGTTGTGGCAAAATGGCTTAAGGACAACAAAGTCAAGGAATTGGAGTGGGCATCACAAAGCCCTGACCTCAATCCTACCGACATGTTGTGGGCAGAACTGAAAAAGTGTGTGCGAGCAAGGAGGCCAACACATCTGACTCAGTTACACCAGCTCTGTCAGGAGGAATGGGCCAAAACTTTTGACCCACGTTAAACCATTTAAAGGCAATGCTACCAAATACTAATTGAGTGTATGTAAACTTCTGACCCCCTGGGAAAGTGATGAAAGAAATAAAAGCTGAAATAAATCATTCTCTCTACTATGAGTTTTGGTAAACTTAATGACTTTTGGTAAACTTGCCTGAATTGCTGTCTACAGAATAAGCTCTTTATCTAGCCTGATGAATCAGGCTGTAATACACTATTAAGGCTTTAAGTCCCTCTGTGTCCAAATCACTAAGGACTTAAATTGGTCCACACACAAATGCACAGTTGTGAAGGTGCAACAGCACCTCTTCGCCCTCAGGAGTTGGATAGGTTTGGCATGGGCCTTCAAATCCTCAAAACGTTATACAGCTGCACCACTGAGAGCATCTTAACTGGATGCATCATTGCTTGGTATGGCAACAGCACTGCCCTCGGTCGCATGGTACTACAGAGGGTGGTGCAGACAGCCCAGTATATCACTGGCACGGAGCTCTCTGCTATCCAGCACCTGTATATCAGATGGTGTGAAAGGATGGCCTGGAAAATTGTTAATGACTCCAGCCACCCAAGCCATAGCCTGTTCTTTCTGCTTCAACTCAGCAAGCAGTAACCGGTGCATCAAGTCTGACACCAACAGGCTCCGTAACAGCTTCTATCTCCAAGCCATAAGTCTGCAAAATAGCAACCAAATGGCAACATGCACTGAGTTTGTATTTGTTTTTTTCACTGTCACTATACACTCAAGCACACTGCCACTCCAACACACACACACACACACACACACACACACACACACACACACACACACACACACACACACACACACACACACACACACACACACACACACACACACACACACACACACACACACACACACACACACACACAATTTTCTCACACATTTATACCGACTCTGCACACATACGCTGCTGTTACTCTATTTATCATACATCCTGATGCCTAGTGATCTTACCCCTATACATATCTACCTCTTTCACTCCAGTATCCTGCACATTGTAAATATGGTATTGAAACTGACCCTGTACTGTATATAGCTTCTTACTTTCTCATGTTCTTATATATGATTTTGATATCTTGTGTGTTCTTGGTCGACCTTATGTTATATTTAGTACTACAATGATATGAAGTACTGTATTGTTGAGTTTAGATCTTCCAAGGAAGGCATTTCACTGTACATGCGCACATGACATTAAAACTTGAATAAATATGTATATACAGCAATATTCGGATTTCACTGTCATGGCATGCTTGGTTCAATAGCTTTTGACGGGAGACAACTAAATATCTAATATAAAACACATTTAACCTAGGTGCCAAAACTAACTACATACCTACAGGCTCTCTAAAATGTTGGGTAAACAAATGTATTTTCCCGTAGATATTTTGTCTCAAATTTCGAGCAGCTGAAGGACATACCGCACAGACAACCAGTAGAGTAAGTTTACATTGAATTGTATTCAACATTCTGCCTTGTAAGGAACATTTACACACATTTGCAGGCATTCGTTTCAGGCTGTAGATATATACCAATTAATTGTTTATTACAGCCTGATTAAATCAGACTAGGCCCTACTCTATATCCTAGGCCTACAAGCAATAGGCAAATCATGCGATGGACTGGAGACAATGCAAAAACCTTCCTATTATGTCATGGTCTGTCTATCTTTCTCTGTTCTCTCTCCATATCAGGGACCAGAGTGGGCTCTGAAGTCAAATAGAAGCAACTACAAAAAGACTGTAACACAGTTTTTACATAACACTATTAACAGGGTAGACATTTTGAAATAGCAATTAGCTTTCTAAAACAAACGTGATATATTGGAATTTTGACCTCCCCATCAATGCATTGCATGATACACTTATTTGTCAACCAAACTGAAGCTTGATGTGTAGCCTAAATTATTTTTGAAATATATAATAACACAATCAATGTGTTATTGCAGCAATCGGTGTCATAACACATGTTTAACGTTTCCTGTAACATTATTATCAGAGAAAGGATAAAGCACCAAGCTAACGAGGGTAGCAAGCTGCAGACAATGTATGTTACTGAACATTTGTAGCCTTATCCAATAAATAAGTTTATATTGTTTAGACAACTCAAACAATAAAGCCTACCATACAATATGCACGTCAACAATATCATCTCAATCTCACCTTATATATCCGCTGTGTGTCATCTATACTGAAAGTACAGCAGCAATCCACATTCGGCTTCAGTGTCTGTTTGATATGTTATGTCTGTACCTGGGCTGTCTCTGCCGCACGAGTATAGACTACACTGGATAGACAGCGATTTTAAAAATGCTGGCTTCGCCTTGATGTAGTTTGAGTGGGCTACTTCACCGAGTGGTTGTTTACAGTGTGCATGTTCCTACCAACCAAACGAAGACCCTCCCTCCGCGCTCTCTTACCCTTGATATATCAGCCTCCGCACAGATGGATACGCCCTCTAATATTAATTCTCCTCTATTATGAAGACCGTTCTGTTTAACTGCTAGGTATTGTGAAACAATTCGATTTGAGTTTAGCACTTCCGATGTGTAGAGAGAGCCACCTTGTGTGACACAATGTAGGTGATCCGTTGCGTAGTCAAGTAGGGAAAGTTGGCTTTTTATTAATGGTCTTCACCTTTGTCAGTTTCATGTTTACACTGAATTTCTTTATTCACTGAATTTCTACGACCTGTCCATTACATCAGTGATCCTTCCGAAAAAAAACAGATGAATTTCAGTGATCAGATGTGATTTAATGTGATAACATGTGAATACAAGTGAAGCAACATGTGACATGTAAGCACATGAGTACATGATCTCACATTAAATGAATGTGAAATAAATGTGACAACGTGGGGATGCAAAATGTCAACATGTGAGAACATGAAACTACACATGACATGTGAAAACACGATCTCATGTGAAATAAATGTGACAACATGAAGAATGTGATACTGTACCACAACACTATACACGTCACAACATTTGAGCACATGTGTAAGCTGAGATGTCAAATGTAATTTAGAATACTTTACTTAAAATGGTATGACAGACATTAATTAAAATGTAAAGTTATGGTCCCCTCCAGGTTTTGTCTAGTTACATTATTGTTCCAGGGATGTCCCAGGGACTTTTTTAGGACATTCTCAGAACACTGTATGATGGTAAATCTACAAGTAGGTTCCGTATTTTTACAGCTAAATGAAGGTGTTAATGTTAGTATGCTGATTACTTGGGAGTCAACCTCACTATTAGTTGCTAGCTACCTGAAGTTCATGCTGCGCCTCCAGGTCTATGGACATAATGGAGATTGTCTAGACATTTATTACCAAGAATACATTTCTGCGCTTTGCCTAAAGTTGCAGTAATTATAAAGTAAATACACTACATATACAAAATGATGTGAACACCTCTTCAAATTAGAGGATTTGTTTATTTCAGCTACACCTGTTGCTGACAGGTGTATAAAATCAAGCACACAGCCATAGAATCTCCATAGACAAACATTGGCAGTAGAATGGCCTTACTGAAGAGCCTTTCCAACAAGTCAGTTCGTCAAATTTCTGCCCTGTTAGAGCTGTCCCGTTCAACTGTATCTGCTGTTATTGTGAAGTGGAAATGTCTAGGAACAACAACGGCTCGAACACGAACCGGTAGGCCACAGAAGCTCACACAATGGCACGGCCAAGTGCTGAAGCGCATAGCGCGGAAAAACGTCTGTCCTCAGTTGCCAAGTTCCAAACTGCCTCTGGAAGTAACTCTGAACTGAGTCTGGAAGCAACATCAGCACAAGAACGGTTTGTCAGCAGCTTCATGAAATGGGTTTCCATGGCCGAGCAGCCGCACACACCATGCGCAATGCCAAGCGTTGGCTGGAATGGTGTAAAGCTCACCGCCATTGGACTCTGGATCAGTGGAAACGTGTTCTCTGGAGTGATGAATCATGCTTCACCATCTGGCAGTTTGACGGATGAATCTGAGTTTGGCAGTTGCCAGGAGAACACTACCTGCCCCAATGCATAGTGCCAACGGTAGAGTTTGGTGGAGCAGGAATAATTGTCTCTGGCAAATTTTCAGGGTTCTGGCTCGGCCCTTTAGTTCCAGTGAAGGGAAATCTTAACACTACAGCATACAATGACATTCTAGACGATTCTCTGCTTCCAAATTTTGCAACACTTTGGGGAAGGCCTTTTCCTGTTTCAGGATGACAATGCCCCTGTGCACAAAGCGAGGTCCATACAGAAGTGGCTTGTCGAGATCGGTGTGGAAGAACTTGACTGGCCTGCACAGAGCCCTGTGCAGCCAGGCCTAATCGCCCATTGGTGCCCGACCTCAATAATTATCTTTAGGCTGAATGGAAAAAAGTCCACACAGCAATGTTCCAATATCTAGTGGAAAGCCTTCCCAGACGAGTGGAGGCTGTTATAGCCAGTCTGGGTTCCTGCCCTTAGGCGACGTTGTTGCCGGTGATGTCCTGTGAGGACCTGCCTTACAACAGGCCTACAAGCCCTCAGTCCAGCCTCTCTCAGCCTATTGCGGACAGTCTGAGCACTGATGGAGGGATTATTCATTCCTGGTGTAACTCGGGCAGTTTTTGTTGCCATCCTGTACCTGTCCCGAAGGTATGATGTTCGGATGTGCAGGTTTTGTTACAAGTTGTCTGCCACTACGAGGACGATCAGCTGTCTGTCCTGTCTCCCTGTAGCGCTGTCTTAGGCGTCTCACAGTACGGACATTTATGCAATGTATTGCAATTTATTGCCCTGGCCACATCTGCAGTCCTCATGCCTTCTTGCAGCATTCCTCACGTAGATGAGCAGGGACCATCGGCATCTTTCTTTTAGTGTTTTTCAGAGTCAGTAGAAAGGCCTCTTTAGTGTCCTAAGTTTTCATACCTGTGACCTTAATTGCATACTGTCTGTAAGCTGTTAGTGTCTTAACGACCGTTCCACAGGTGCATGTTCATTAATTGTTTATGGTTCATTGAACAAACATGGGAAACAGTGTTTAAACCCTTTACAATGAAGATCTGTGAAGTTATTTGGATTTTTACAAATTATCTTTGAAAGACAGGGTCCTGAAAAAGGGAAGTTTCTATTTTTTGGTGAGTTTAGTTACTAGTGGAAAATGCCTGAGTGGAAAATCATCCCAGAGCTCCAACTTCTCCCACATGCAGAACTCGGACATCCCCTACTAATGAAATAACCGTAATAAATGCATTTGCCGTTATCTGCAGTTAAATGTAACAACAAAACATTTTTTATTAACAGCAATCTATTAATATGGTTTTTAAACTCTGTTTACAAGCATGATAGCTGTACTTTTAGTTTATGGTGGACGCAGCTTGTTGGCAATTAGCCAAATAATGTTTCAAAGATTGATGTTTCGAAGCACATAAATCTAACTGATAGTTATGACTTCACAAATGGTAAATTCCCACCTCCCACCTTATGAACGTAGCATTACATTCAATATATTTGTTAGAAAATTGTACAATAATACTAGATTATACACATGTGCCTTAAAAGGTTCCAACTAGTACCATGTGAGTTGCTATCTGTACCTCTGAAGGTACCGTATGTGTACCTTTTACCTTTTTGTACACCTGGGAACAACACTGTATCATAACCGTACTGATGTAGTTACTAAAGTTTAATCAATAAGGCTGGTCTGAATGGATCATCACTTTTCATGAATCTAGTAAACTCAATTCACATCGCTTCCTATCTCACATCAGCAAATCAGGGATTTATATGGTAGTGGTTATAATGATACCTTATGAGCATATCAGGTACAGCATGTATATGATAGTGTCTATGTTACCTCATCAGCATGGCAGGTATTTATCGGGTGTCATAATCTCCTCCTCCTTTCCTATTAGCAAGCATGTGGAATGTCATTCACCTATTAACTTCAGCCTATGAGCATGGCATACTAATGCAATCCCACCACTGTTGCTGGTTAACCTATTGGCTCACCCGTGCAAAAATCTCTTTCCTTTCAACCAATGGGCATGAAACTAGGGGAGTATTCATAAGTAAACTCAAACCTTGTGTCACCCACTTGTTGATTTGCAGCAACAGTCTTCCAACGACCTTCCACCTCCCCATCACCACCAGCATAATGACCTTAACGCCCATCATTGGAACTCCTTTCCCCAGCATAGGGCAACCTGTCATCAGCATCTGGCTATGATAAGCATTTGTCAGAGACGAGGCCTACCCCAAACTATTCAATAGTTCGAAAAATTCCTTGTTATATTCTATCTCGTTTGTGTTTCAGATAAGCCTGTACTAGATTGAATTATATTTGAGAGTGTGTGGATCTATGTTATTGGTAGCAAATAACCATCTTGTGGAACTGCTGAGACAATAATGCAATTCAGACCAAGAGGTTGCCGGTTCAAATTGCAAGTGTTAATGCACACTTACGGATATGCACCAGCTATGCTGATGTTGGCAATAGCATGTTCATGCTTTATCTGATTGAATCTAGACCTTAATGTCAAGTGTCCCCGAGCACAGCTACTTTTTTGTTGGTGTTGTCAGATAATGGCACAATTATTGACTCGATTCCAGGAAACTTTTTGCAAAGTGCAGAAATGTGTTCTTGCAAATAAACCTGTTGGTGAAGCAGTAAATTCAGTTTGCTGGCATCAAAGAGGTTGTGAGTTCAAATTCTAGGTGCGGTTGCGGCCCAAGGGTGCTGACCAATATGAGATCAATTCCATTTAATTTCCAGTTAATTCAGAAAGTGAACCCATTTCCAGAATTATTGAAAAAAAAAATTGAATTTCTTTTGTATTTCCTGAATACAGTTAGTTGTTTTACAGTATGTTTACTGTAAAAATACAGTTCAGCTGTTAAGGTACATTAAAACTTGTTTCCACTATTTTCACAACCAATTCAATAGCTGGTAACTGATTAAAAAAACATTTAGGATATTAAAAAAAAACAGTTTGTGACATTTCACATGTGAAAATGTATTTTTGAAACACTTAACATGTGAAACGTTTTTTAAACTTCACATGATGACATGCATTTGCATGTGTTATCATTTTTCGTGCTAAGGGATGAACCAACCTGGGATTTGAATTCACAATCTCTGGATTTGAATTACACTGACCTTTCTGCTGCACCACAAATGCTCCAACGGTCCAACACACATTATACTATACTCTTTTGCACCTACTAAAAGAGTGGAATCTGCACTGCTATTTCATTTATTCTGACTATTCTCTCATCACTAATTTAATTGACTTATTTCAGCAATTTGAGGGTTTTCTGTATTGTTGTTGAATGCTGATTTGGCATATTATTCCGTTTTAATATTACTCCTGAATCTCTATGATAAATATAATCGTGTATTTTTAACAAAGCTGAGATTGACTTTGAAGTCCAAAGTGTAGGAATACAGGAACACAGGTGAAATCTGTTATTGACACAGACATGGTGGCGTAGCAGGAAGATTAGAATGCAGTGTACCAAAAGGTTGTGAGTTCAATTTCCAGGTAAGGACATGTTGAATAATAATTATTGTATAAATAAACACGCAATGTAGTCAAATACGTAAGATTAAAGCACTGTGTGTATCATAAAGACCATTTTTGTTTGCAGGGCATCTGTGAAATCCCATATGAAACTTTGAATCGACACGTGAAAGGTTTTGCGATCACGTGAAAATCCACATCAACACGCGAAGTGTTCCAAAACACATACAACCATGGTTCAGTCAGAGCCATGACGCTGGTGTCAGTGATACAGTATGTTCTGCATAGGCTACTTTACATTCATTGTAATGAAACTCTAACTCTAGGTTGAGTGGGGGAAATGTATTTTAATTGAGATTAATTGTTAATAAAAAAAACATTATAGGTGTGGGAATGAATACCTGATGTGTCTGGGAAATTAACCAGCATCCCTCTGGGGTCCACTGCTGAACCCACATCCCTCTGGGGTCCACTGCTGAAACCACATCCCTCTGGGGTCCACTGCTGAACCCACATCCCTCTGGGGTCCACTGCTGAACCCACATCCCTCTGGGGTCCACTGCTGAACCCACATCCCTCTGGGGTCCACTGCTGAACCCACATCCCTCTGGGGTCCACTGCTGAACCCATATCCCTCTGGGGTCCACTGCTGAACCCATATCCCTCTGGGGTCCACTGCTGAACCCACATCCCTCTGGGGTCCACTGCTGAACCCACATCCCTCTGGGGTCCACTGCTGAACCCATATCCCTCTGGACTTCCCTGCTCCGATCAGTGCAGTGGAAAGCTGTTCTTTGCTTTAATTATGGACGATAATGTAATTTAAATGTGCAATGATTCACTCAAGCCTTTGTTATAGCCATCTACCCTGGAGCCTGTAAATGAGTGATATTGCTGCAGGGGCTGAGGGAGTTTGGGACATCTTATGGATGTTTGGGTGTGTCCCAAATGGTATCCTATGCCATATTTAGTACATTAAAGTATGATTCCCTCTTTTGAATGTTATATCGTATTTGTGCATCTCTGAGCAATGTTCTATCGACTCCTGGGGTAATTTCAAGTTTCATGTGTATATGAGCTATTTGCCATTCAAGCAGACAGAAATACAGTAGGTATGATGCGCTAAAGCAATTCCTTGTTCCAGTCTCTCACCCTTGTCTCACACATCTGTCCCATAAAATAACACAATGACAATGAGATGCAAGCCACCACAAATGTGTTCAGTTCACATCCCAACAGCCCCACACTTATCTGCATCCCAAATGGCACCCTATTCCCTGTATAGTGCACTACTTTTGACCCCTCCTCATTCTCTTTCATAGCACACAGCAAATTGGCCAGTGTTGATTTTTCAGTGTAACATTTCTAGTGTTGATTCAAGGCTTTCATTAACACTGTAAAGAGTTAAATGAACACTCAGTGGTGTAAAATAACCTCAGTGTTGGTGTCCATAACCCAAGTTTAACCAAAACCACACCTATGCTCTAGGTAGGTTTTTTACTTGTTTATTTCAATCTATGTTTTTGCATGTAAATTGTTTGATTCGTCCCATGCGACTCAAATGTCATTAACACATATTTTTCTATACTATTCCAATCTGTTTCTTGGATTTATTGCATCCGTTACTGAAATGGTTGTTCCAGTTTCAATGTTTAAACAATCTGGCTGGATTCCAATAGGAATTACACATCACTTTGCAAGCCAGCATAATGTTATTTGCAGTCCTGATGTGGCCTGTGAACTAGGAGTTTCAGACTGTATTAGGGTGAAACTAGGCCCTCAAAAGAAGGGCTTTTGAATTATGTACTGTATTGCCTTGCTTTAAATTATACCATTTAAATGACAACATATTCACTTATGACAGCGGTTTCCAAACTCATTCCTCAGGACCTCAAGGGGTGGAGGTTTTGTGTTTTTCCCTAACACCACACAGCTGAATCAAATTATCAAAGCTAAATTATTAGTTGATTACTTGAATAAGCTGTGTAATGCTAAGGTAAAAGAGTTTAGGAAACCCTCTCTTAAGATCTCATTTGTTGAAAGCTACCAGACAATGCAATAATAATGTCTACCACTAGCAAACACAGTCATGGGTGTTATGGTAACTCTCAAATTCACTCAAAAGGCACTCTGGGAAATATGCAAATAAGGCTTAAAACTATTCAATTCTGATTCTGGAGGCCAAAACCTTTCTGGTTTGGTAAAAAACACAAGATTTTTGGTTCTTCAGAGAGGTAAAATGGTTTTCCTATGGCATCTAGGATAATCGACCTAGAGTGCATTCCAAATGGCACCATATCCCCTATATAGTGCATGCCTTCTGACAAGAGCCGGTGCCTGGTTAAAAGTAGTACACTATAGGGAATAGGGTGCCATTTGGGATTCCAAAAATACAATGAGAAGGTTAGCCATCCAGCCTCCATATTGCTGCGCCTACTTGTGTGACAGCTTTGCTCAGTACAGACAAAAATACAATAACACACAACAACACCATCACACCATCCCTCATCCCAATCCCATCATGCATCCCTCACGGGGGGCTTTGTGTGTAGATGAGATATTTGTGTGTAGATGAGATCAAGTAAACCATACAGATCCTGTATAGTTTAGTGACTGGCATCAGAGTGCTTGCCACTTTTAAAGCAACATTTGTGGGACAACGCATCCTCTTAACATGCGACATTGGCATATTAATCAGTCCTTCAGCAGAAAGCCCTCTCAACTCATCACTGAATCACACAATCCATCAGTGGACGCTCGTCAGATGTGGCAAGGCATGAAAAATAATATTATGGACTACAAAAGGGAAACCCAGCCACGAGATTCCCAGTGACGCGAGCCTACCAGATGAGCTAAAGGCCTTTTATGCTCGCTTCGAGGCAAGCAACACTGAAGTATGCAGGAGAGCACGAGTTGTTCCAGACAACTGTGTGATCACGCTTAGGGTTGCACATTTTGGGGACAATTCAGAGGTGGAAACTTTCTGTTGGAATTAATGGGAATATTTGGGAATTAACGAAAATATATACAAATTATAATTAATACCATTTAAATGTAGAAGTTTTTTGCATTGGATATATTTACCATATTATATGGAGACAGAATCAAATACATTTTACCTTTTAATAAGTAGACCTAATTGCAAATGATTAAATCCTTCCAATAGAAAAAAAATGATTTAGTTACGAATTGAACATGGGATGATTTCACTGAACAACAAAAGAAAGGGAATATTGATAGATCCCCAATGATCCATCGCATCTCCCAAAAACCTTTTCAACATACATCTGTAAAATGATAGTGTAGAAACAAAACCTTTGGTTGTCTTCCTCTCAGGCTTCCATGTGTTCTCCCTGGACCTCCTCAATGTCCACCTCTTGAACATCAGACTCTGAGGCCTCATCTTCACTGTCACTTTCCAACCTTGCTGAGGATGGCTCGTTGTCAGGCTCAAAAAGCCTCAAGTTTGACCGGATGTCTACCAAATCTTCAACCCTTGTATTGGTCAGCCTGTTCCGTGCTTTGGTGTGTGTGTTCCCAAACAAGGACCAGTTGCTCTCTGAGGCGGCTGATTGTTGGTGGGATTTGGAGGCAACAGGGGAAAAGGCCTCAGATCCACAAAGTCCCTTCCACCGGGTGGCTGATGGGATATGATGGAACGACTGCCATATTGCATCTCCATCAAAAAGCCATTGCTTGCAAGTGTACTTCGCCAGACTGCCAAGAATCTTACCCTCATCCAGACAAAGGTGGCGAGACACTTTAGTGATGACACCATAGGCCTTGTTGATCTCTGCACCAGGCAGGATGCTCTTGCCAGCATACTTGAGGTCCAACATGTACGCTGCAGCGTGTATGGGCTTCATGCAGAGATCTTCACGCTTTTTGATGTATTTCAGAACTGAATTTCCTCTGCTTGAAACAACAGTGAAGTGGACAGGGCAGTACGGATTTATTCTCTTACATCTGCAAGCAGAGTCTGAACATCAGACAGGATGGCATTGTCTCCCTCAATCCGTGAAATGGCTACTGCTATAGGTTTCAGGAGTTTCAGGCTGCTTACCAATCTCTCCCAAAATACATCATCCAGGAGGATCCTCTTGATGGGGCTGTCCATATCGGGAGACTGTGATATGGCCATTTCTTGGAGAGACTCTTTCCCCTCCTCTCATGTCAAACATAATGACAACACCACCCCAACAGGTTTTGCTGGGCAGCTTCAATGTGGTGCTCTTATTCTTCTCACTTTGCTTGGTGAGGTAGATTGCTGCTATATCTTGATGACCCTTCACATACCTAACCATTTCCTTTGCTCTCATGATGTCATTGAGGAGCAGATTCAATGCATGAGCAGCACAGCCAATGGGTGTGATGTGAGGGTAGGACTCCTCCACTTTAGACCAAGCAGCCTTCATGTTCACAGCATTGTCTTTCACCAGTGCAAATACCTTCTGTGGTCCAAGGTCATTGATGACTGCCTTCAGCTCATCTGCAATGTAGAGACCAGTGTGTCTATATATATATGATATATATGTATATATGCCATTTAGCAGACGCTTTTATCCAAAGCAACTTACAGTCATGTGTGCATACATTCTACGTATGGGTGGTCCCGGGGATCGAACCCACTACCCTGGCGTTACAAGCGCCATGCTCTACCAACTGAGCTACAGAAGGACCCCTGTTGTCCCTTGTGTCTGTGCTCTTGTAGAATACTGGTTGAGGGTGGAGATGATGTAGGTAATTAATCCTTGCCCACGAACATTCGACCACCCATCAGAGATGATTGCAATACAGTCTGCTTTCTCTATAATTTGCTTGACCTTCACTTGAATTCTGTTTAACTCTGCATCCAGAAAATGAGTGGATAAAGCATGTCTGGCTGGATGGGTGTATGCTGGGCGAATAACATTCTGAAATGTCTTCCAATGCACATTGCCTGTGAGCATCAGATTTGAACCAGTTGCATACACAGCTCAAGCAAGACGTTCATCAGCCTTTCTCTGACAACGTTCCTCAATTGAGTCAAAATAACTTCTGATTCCAGGAGGACCATGAGCTGTTGCTATCAATAAGGTGTCTGATTCATCATTTTCACCTCGCATAGAAGTAGAGGGACTTTTGTCAGAGGTTGCTTGTTGTGAGCGCTGAGGGAACTTCATGCACATGGCCAGATTATTCTGCATCTTTTTGCATATATATGATTTGGCACAGTATTTGTAAATGTACACAACATTTCCTTCTACATTAGTTGCAGTGAAATGTCTCCACACAACCGATAGTGCCCGTGACATTTTCCTGTAATGTTTAGAAAAAAATAGTAAAAGAACACCAAATACAGATAAACAGTTAAGCAGTTAGATTAAACAACTCCTTTGTAAGATAAATGTTTTAAAATAAAACAGGTGAATTAACACTCGTCAGTTAGCAGGCTCAAGCAAGCTAAAACCCACATGGAAGCAAACATTAACGAGCAGAAATTGGTAACAAGTTAGAAATGATTTAAACACACTTTGCTGTAGGCTACTATTTACTAGTTAGCAAAAGAATTATGTGTGTCGTATAAAATATATTCACCCCACCCAATATTGCAATCAAAACTTACCAGAAAGCATGTAGTCCATGGCTCAGACAGTGTCGTGGTGTGGTCTCAATAGCATCTCATTAGTGTGCATGATCTTGAGAATCAGCTGTACATGTGTTGGAAGAGTGCACTGCACATGTGATGGAAGAATGCACTGTGCATGCAGAGGGTTGCAATTCCATTGAATTGGGGATAGTTTAACCAAAATATGCCTGAAGACCTAGAATTGCCTTATGTGTATCACACAAAAAAGGTTCACTGTTATAAGCTAAATTATGATGAATTTAAGCAAAATTTCCCAAATTCCAGGGCTTAACTTCCCATGGAAAATTTCCAGAAGAATTCCGGAAATTTACCAGAAAGTTTCCAACCCTTTGCAACCCTAATCACGCTCTCTGTAGCCGATGTCAGCAAGACCTTTAAACAGGTCAACATTCACAAAGTCGCGGGGGGCAGACAGATTACCAGGACGTGTACTCAAAGCATACAAAGACCAACTGGCAAGTGTCTTCACTAACATTTTCAACCTCTCCCTGACCTACATGTTTCAAACAGACCACCATAGTCCATGTGCCCAAGAAAGTGAAGGTAACCTGCCTAAATGATTACCGCCCCGTAGCACTCACGTCATTAGCTATTAAATGCTTTGAAAGTCTGGTCATGGCTCACAAAACCATCATGTTGGAAACCGTAGACCTACTCCAATTAACATACCGCACCAACAGATCCACAGATGACACAATCTCAATCAACACTCCAATCTGCCCTTTCCCACCTGGACAAAAGGAACACCTATGTGAGAATGCTGTTGGTAGACTACAGCTCAGCGTTCACCACCATAATAAATCAAATCAAATCAAATCCAATTTTATTTGTCACATACACATGGTTAGCAGATGTTAATGCGAGTCTAGCGAAATGCTTGTGCTTCTAGTTCCGACAATGCAGTGATAACCAACAAGTAATCTAACTAAAAATTCCAAAACTACTGTCTTATACACAGTGTAAGGGGATAAGGAACATGTACATGAGGATATATGAATGAGTGATGGTACAGAGCAGCATACAGTAGATGGTATGGACCCTGGGACAAAACACCTCCCTCTACAACTGGATCATTGGCCCCTCAGGGGTGCGTGCTTAGTCCCCTCCTGTACTCCCTGAAGGCTGAAGTAGAGCCGGTCGAGAGTTTCAAGTTCCATGGTGTCCACATCACCAACGAACTATCATGGCCCAAACATACAAAGACAGTTGTGAAGAGGGTACGACAAGACCTTTTCCCGCCTAGGATCCTGAAAAGATTTGCATGAGTCCCCAGATCCTCTAAAAGTTCTACACCTGTAATGTTGTTCGTCTGTTGTTTGTAGAGAGTCAGACCGAAATGCAGCATGTAGGGTACTCATGACTTTTAATGAAGAAAATGATGTACATGAAATAACAGAAAATACGAAAACAACAAACGAGTGAAACTAATACAGCCTATCTGGTGACTAACACAGAGACAGGTACAATCACCCACGAAATACAACGTGCACTCAAGCTACCTAAATACGGTTCCCAATCCGAGACAACTAGAATCAGCTGACTCCAATTAGGAATCGCCTCAGGCAGCCAAGCCTAACTAGACACACCCCTACTAATACACACTCCCAATTAATACAAACCCCAATACGAAATACAACATATAAACCCATGTCACACCCTGGCCTACCCAAACATATAACAAAAACACAAGATACAATGACCAAGGCGTGACAGAACCCCCCCCTAAGGTGCGGACTCCGGGACGCACCTCAAGAGCATAGGGAGGGTCCGGGTGGGCGTCTGTCCATGGTGGCGGTTCTGGCTCGGGACGTGGACCCCACTCCATAAATGTCCTAGTTCCTCCCCTTCGCGTCCTAGGATAATCCACCTTCTCCGCCGACCATGGCCTAATAGTCCTCACCCTGATCCCCACATAACTGAGGGGCAGCTCGGGACCGAGGGGCAGCTCGGGACAGAGGGGCAGCTCGGGACAGAGGGGCAGCTCGGGACAGAGGGGCAGCTCGGGACAGAGGGGCATCTCGGGACAGAGGGGCAGCCCGGGACCGAAGCAGCCCAGTACTGAGGGGAAGCCCGGTACTGAGAGGGAGCCCAGTACAGAGAGGAAGCCTAGTACTGAAAGGACTGAGGGAGCTCAGTACTGAGAGGAAGCTCAGGCAGGTAGTAGGCTCCGGTAAATCCTGGTTGGCTGGTGGACCTGGATGATTCAGGTTGTCTGGCCGATCTAGAAGATCTTGGCAGACTGGCACTTCTGGCGGATCCTGGCAGACTGGCACTTCTGGCGGATCCTGGCAGACTGGTGACGCTGGGCCGACTGGCGGCGCTGGGCAGACAGGAGACTCCGGCAGCGCAGGAGAGGAGAAAGGCTCTGGCTGAGCTGAACAGGCGGGAGACTCCAACAGTGCAGGAGAGGAGAAAAGCTCTGGCTGCGCTGAACAGGCGAGGCGCACTGGACGCGCTGGGCCGACTGGTAGCACTGGTGGCGCTGGACAGACAGGAGACTCCGGCAGCGCAGGAGAGGAGAAAGGCTCTGGCTGCGCTGAACAGGCTGGAGACTCCGATAGCACAGGAGGGGAGAAAAGCACTGGCTGTGCTGAACAGGCGATGCGCACTGGACGCGCTGGGCTGACTGGGAGCACTGGTGGCGCTGAACAGACAGGAGACTCCAGCAGCGCAAGAGAGGAGAAAGGCTCTGGCTGCGCTAAACAGGCGGGAGACTCCGATAGCGCAGGAGAAGAGAACAACTCTGGTTGCGCTAAACAAGCGGGAGACTCCGGCAGCGCAGGAGGGGAGAAAAGCACTGGCTGCGCTGAACAGGCGAGGCGCACTGGAGGCCTGGTGCGTGGTGCTGGAACTGGTGGTACTGGCGCGAGGACACGCACAGGAAGCCTGGTGCGGGGAGCTGCTACCGGAGGACTGGTGTGTATAGGTGGCTCTGGATAGACCGGACCGTGCAGGCGCACTGGAGCTCTTGAGCACCGAGCCTGCCCAAGCTTACCTGGCTCGATGCCCACTCTAGCCCGGCCAATAGGAAGGGCTGGTATGTGTCGCAACTGGCTCTGCACCCGCACTGGAAACACCGTGCGCTCCATAGCATAACACGGTGCCTGCCCGGTCTCTCTAGCCCAACGGTGAGCACAGGGAGTATGCGCAGGTTTCCTACCTGGCATAACTATTCTCCCTTTTAGCCCCCCCCCAATATTTTTTTGGGGTGACTTTCCGGTTTCCAACCGCATCGCCGTGCTGCCTCCTCATACATGCGCCTCTCCGCTTTAGCTGCCTCTATTTCCTCCTTGGGACGGCGATATTCTCCCGGCTGCTCCCAGGGTCCTTGACCGTCTAATTCCTCCTCCCAAGACCAGAAGTCCTCATATTGCTGCTCCTCACAATTAACAGGGAGAGTAGGCTCAGGTCTGACTCCTGACTCTGCCACTCTCTCTCTGCGCTTTCCCCTGTTACCTACGGTTTTCGCTCTGTATAGCCGTGCTTTCCTTTTCGATTCCATCCGTGTATAGCCCTCTTCGCATTGCTGTAGGGAATCCCAGGCGGGCTCCTGCACTCGCTCTGGGTCGGCCGCCCACCTGTCGATTTCTTCCCACGTCGTATAATCCCTGCTTCTGCCGTCCATAGCGTCCTCCTTTAGATCCTGCCAGTTCACACGCTGCTCGGTCTGTGAATGGTGGTGGGTGATTCTGTAATGTTGTTCGTCTGTTGTTTGTAGAGAGTCAGACCGAAATGCAGCGTGTAGGTTACTCATGACTTTTAATGAAGAAAATGATGTACATGAAATAACAGAAAATACGAAAACAACAAACGAGTGAAACTAATACAGCCTATCTGGTGACTAACACAGAGACAGGTACAATCACCCACGAAATACAACGCGCACTCAAGCTACCTAAATACGGTTCCCAATCCGAGACAACTAGAATCAGCTGACTCCAATTAGGAATCGCCTCAGGCAGCCAAGCCTAACTAGACACACCCCTACTAATACACACTACCAATTAATACAAACCCCAATACGAAATACAACATATAAACCCATGTCATACCCTGGCCTACCCAAACATATAACAAAAACACAAGATACAATGACCAAGGCGTGACAACACCGCCATGTGCTACTAACATGTTTTCCATTTGCTCCTGCAGTATTCTTAAAGTTTATGTGAATTTTGAAGCAGGACCATATTTATTTTCAAATATTAGTTTGGTGATCCCTTTCCGTAAAAACCAAGACTATTTTGCTTTCGAATGTCAGCATGTCGACGAAACATAAGGCCAAAAACATGACTTTGAGAAAAACTGGCTTACAAGACCCACTCTTATCACCACCCTCTCCTGAGTCTGAGGGCCTGGGGACTCACACTTTACCCGGGGGTACGGCTTGGCCTGGCGCCGTTAAAATGAACATTCTCGAGGCCATCAAACTACTACGCTCTGAGATAGTTGAAATGAAAACGGAGGTAGTTGCTACAATTGAGGCCCGAACACAGGAGGTTTCTGATACTTTAAAAGCAGATCTAATCATCCTGTGGAACGAGATGGTGCCAGCAATCACATCACTCCAAACAACAACAGAGTTGCACACTACAACGATTCTGCTACCAATGTCTCTGACTTAACTACCTCCCTGGAGGCTGATGTGAAATGCCTGGCTGTGGATCTGAAAAAGTTGCAGGAGAGTTGTGTGAGTTTAGAGGGATTCTCTCGCTGCAATAATCTGAGACTGGTATCGGTCCCAGAGTCAGCAGAAATGCCTCGCGCCACGGATTTAGTTTCTGGGCTGCTGAAGGATGTTCTTGCCATGGATGAGAAGCCCCTGATTGATCATGCACACCGGTCGCTGCGCCCAAAGCCCTGGGATCGTGACATCATTCTTTGAGTGCACTTTCTCCATGAGAAGATGGAGATTCTTCGACGAGCCCGCAATACCACTCTGAGCTTTCAAGGACAGAGCTTCTCTATCTACCAGGACTACTCCCCCACTGTTTCCAGGCAGCGCGCAGCATTCGGGCAGGCCAAACGACTACTACGGACTACTAAGTCCGGACTGCAATTCCTGCCTGTTTATGGCTGTGTCATGATGGTAAAGACTACACATTTGATCAAGAAGTCTTGAACTTGCCCATAGATCGAACTGTGGATAGTAAGTAAATAGCCCACCCGTGGTACATTTGTGTTTAGTTATAACATACTATTATTGTATAGTTGGGGAATTGGTGAACCCATTCAGGCTTATTTGATGTGACCTAATGTTTTGATCATCTAGTGTGCTGGCCTTACAAGCATTCAGTCATTTTAATTTCATTGTATTAAGGTTTTACTTAACTCCTTTGTTTTACCAGGTTATCTCATTCACCTGTTCAGTTTGTTTACATAGTGTCTCAGTGACTCAAAATACTTTTTGTTATTTGTTTACTGCATCCATTTGTACTGAGGCAACATGTTTTGGGCGGTTTTGAATGTCATTTATGCCCAGCAAACTTTCAACGTTGCACACACACAGTTCTTTGGTCTTGACTGTAAGTTGCTTTTTTGTCAAACTAGACAATTATTATTATTATTATATATTTTTTGATCGTTTTACTACCATTTGCTTACTTCATATTAGATTTTTGGTTGAGAGCCTTGATACATTTGATTTGTTTTCTTTCTCAATGTCTGTTATAAGACTGGGAATATAATTATATATATCTACAAGTGGTGCTCTTGTAATTTCGATTGCACAAGGGATTCACTTTTATTTTATTTTTATTACATTTTTTATCTCTTTTTGCTGCTTGATTCACTAACATAAATGTGACTTTAAAGAGTGGGACTGTGGGTTTAACACCGCACTCTCACAGACATATTTAGGCTTGTACCTCGTTTGGGGAGGTACTGTCTGGGATGGGGGGAGGTGGTTGGGGGGGAGGAAGGAGGTTGAATTGTTCAGTTCTAATGTTGTCATTCTGTATTTTTAGTTTTTTTTCTGTACTTTTTCCAAGTATCTTACACCGTACATTATTATTCTGAGAAGTTATTCTGTGCGTTTTGGGTATTCGTTGCTTTTCCACTATATGCTCTAATGACAGGGTTGTATAACGGGAGTGCTCAGGGTGGCCAAAATAATACGATCAAGTACATTTCGTGGAACATCAAGGGGGTTAACCACCCTGTGAAGCATAAGAGGGTGCTGACACACTTAGAGGGTTTGAATGCAAATGTTGCATTTCTACAAGAGACTCACTTGAGGACTGGTGAGCATTTTAGGATGCATAGGGACTGGGTTGGTCACGTGTTCCACTCTAACTTTCATAGTAAATCAATAGGTGCTGCCATTTTGGTTGATAATCTACTCCCTTTGTAGCTTCTGAGGTTATTGCTGATCCTAAGGGACGATACGTCATAGTAACCATTTTCTACCTCTCTCTTGTTTTGGCTAGTGTTTATGCTCCCAATTGGGATGACACGAGTTTAATTTATTCCTTTTTATCTGCTATGCACAATTTAGATTCCATTTTGTTGATGTTAGGGGGGATTTCAACTGTACAATGTCCCCAGTTCTTGACAAGTCCTCACAAAGAACTACAGGCCAATCTAAATGTGCCCAACTTATTCAATCTTTTCTTCAGAAATATGCTATGTGTGAGGCCTGGCGTTTCCTACACCCTACAGATAGACAGTATTCCTTTTATTCTCATGTTCATTAAACATACTCCCGCATTGATTACTTCTTTTTGGACAAACAAATTATCGTCGGCGGTGTACTTACGAGAGTATTGTTATTTCTGACCATTCACCATTAGTGCTTGAACTAGAGTTTCCCCCGTGACCTCCTAGGTGGTATCAATGTGGAACTCTCAGATAAAGAGTTTGTCAATTTCATTTCTTCTGAAATCACCTTATTCCTAGAAATTAATTAGACGCCAGGTATGTCCTGCTCTACCATCTACCAGATTTGTACCTTGTCAGCTCGGGGATTTGAACTTGCAACCTTCCGGTTACGCTCTAACCACTAGGTTAGTGGTTAGTATCAATTCACCTACTTGGGAGTGACAAGGAAATATTCAAATTTGTTTCAGGAAAACATTATTGCTCTAGCAGACAGTTTGAAACAATATTTTACTATTTGGAATTCACTACCTCTTTCTCATATTGGAAGGATTAATGTTATTAAAATATTTTTTTAATTCACTGGATCAAACATTCATGTATTTTATTTGGGATGGCAAGGTACCATGGATTGGTAGAAAACATTCACAGTAACCTAAGGCATTGGTGGTTTAGCTCTTCCAAATTTTCAGACATACTATTGGGCTGCAAATTGCAGAGCCCATCTGTACTGGCTGCAGACTGATCTTATGGACTTTGATGGACTTTGAATCTTGTAAACCTACTGCACTTTCTTCTGTGTTGTGACGTCTCTCCCAGTGTCTGCTAAATGACTTAAATGTAAATGTAAATGTGTCCCGAGGCAAAAGGTGTGTCAACCCAATTGTAAAGCAGTCTCTTAAAAATTGTAATCAGTTCTGTTTAGCCTTTAGCCTCTGAGGCTTTTCTCTATCAGGCCCAATCAATCAGAACATTTTATTTCCTCCATCTTTAAATGATGGGGCTTTTGGCATCTGGCACTCACTAGGACTCTCCTCTTTAGCCCAATTATTCTTTGATGATACATTTGCCTCTTTTGCTCAGCTACAGGAAAAGTTCAACCTCCCCCAATTCCCACTTTTTCTGCTATCTCCAGACTAGGAACTTTGTCAGAGCTAACACACCTGAATTTCCCCATAGTCCTGCAAATACAGCTATAGAGAGCATCTTTGAGCTGAACAAGCTTCCGAGGGGCGCATTTTCAGATGTATATGCAATCATTAATGACTTACAAAACCCTTCTTTGGTGCCTTTAAAGACTCGATGGGAAAAGGATTTAGGGGAGGAACTTGGGGAAGACGCCTGGGAATCTGTGCTGCACAGGGTGCATTCGTCCTCTTTTAGCGCGAGACACAGCCTCATTCAATTCAAGGTGGTTCACCGTATCATCTGGTCCGGGGCCAAACGAGGAAGAATATTCTCTGATTTTGATCCTACCTGTGTCCGATGTAAAATGGAACGAGCCACATCATGTTTTGGGGCTGTCACAAACTGTCAGGTTTCTGGCAATTCATATTTAAATGTTTCTCTGATATATATGACACTGTTATAGATCCATCTCCCCTTACAGCCCATTTTGGAGTACTGCCCATAAGTACCCCCCCTATCAAGAATTCAGTTGGACACTTGCTTATACAACTCTTTTAGCTAGATGGCTAATACTACAGAACTGGAAAATGGCAGTTCCCCCATAGAATTTTTTAAAATTCAATACATGTGGGAACCCCAAACTGTTTTATGAGGCTTGGGCTCCATTCCGGTCTTACTTTAAACAGTCCATCATCTGATGTCATTCATATTAAAACAAAAATAAGTCTGTATTTCTCTGACTTAAGGGCTGCGTTTCTTCACGTTTTTTTGGGGGGGGGGACAGTAAGGTTGATGAAGTGCTTATTGATTGTGACCTGCGGATGCCTTGTTCGTCATGCCCGGTCTGAAACTAAAAAGTGAGCCTGTTATGCCCTGTTTTTTTTTATTTTGTTCACACTTACATAAAATTATTATTATTATTTTTTAAAGCATTGTAAACTTTGCTTTTGGTGGATGGTCGGTCCGTGGCCATGACTGTCTGTGAGTGGCTGCATTTCACCACCCATATCCCTTGTCTGTTTACAGGAACAATGGTGCTCTGTCCCTGTTCTACAGATTGCCCTTTAACCTTTGTAGCCTTCTGCCCGGTGTGTTTATCTTGTCTAAAGTAAGGTATCTTTAAAGCTATTCTTTTTTATTTGCATTTTTACTAATCGATGATATTATTTATATTGTTTTGTGTTGTCTTGTGTGTAAAACTGAATAAACAGAGTTAAAAAAGAAATCATTTAAAGAAAACAGTTCTACAGCAGCACCATCGAGAGCATCATGACCAGTTGCATCACCACCTGGTATGGCAACTGCTAGGCATCTGACCATAAGTCATAGACTGTGCTCTCTGCTACCGCATGGCAAGCGATACCGGATCGCCAAGTCTAGGACCAAAAGGCTCCTTAACAGCTTCTACCAATTAAAAAATGAATCAAATGGCCACCCGGACTATTTACATTGACCCCCCCCCCCATTTGATTTTACACTGCTGCTACTCACTGTTTATTATCTATGCATAGTCACTTAAAAAATGTGCTTGACTAACCCGTATCCCAGCACATTGACTTGGTACCCCCTGTATATAGCATTTTATTGTTATTTTATTGTGGTACTTTTAGATTATTTTTTCTTTCACTTTAGTTTATTTAATACATATTTTTCTTAACTCTATTTCTTGAACTGCATTGTTGGTTAAGGGCTTGTAAGTAAGCATTTCATGGTAAGGTTGTTAGCACGTGACAAATACAATTTAATTTGATTTGTTTCAGAGTTTTTTTAAAAACGGTGTGCCCTGGACTTTGGACAGTCAGGCTGACTGAGCTATGATGAGGGCTGTGTTGTGAGAGTGGCATGGAGCAGATAGGGATATGACAGATCTTTTAGAAGTAGCACTGAGAGGTTCACTGAAAAGTCTCATTTAATGGATGAGCTTCACTTCACTCTGTTCTGTTACTCTTCATTCTCGGAAACAGGGAAATTGAATGGGGGTTGTATTACTACTCCTCTCTCTCTGGGACTGTGTCCCAAATGGCCATTGGGCTCTAGTCAAGAACTACTGCACTATACACTGAGTATACAAAACATGCTTTTTCCATGACCTAGACTGAACAGGTGAATCCACTTCAAGTATAGATTAAGGGGAGGAGACAGGTGAAAGAAGGATTTTTTAAAGCCTTGAGACAATTTAGACATGGTTTATGCATGTGTGCCATTCAGAGGGTGAATAGGCATGACAAAATATAAGTGCCTTTGAACGGGGTATGGTAGTAGGTGCCAGGCGCAGCGGTGTGTCAAAAACAGCAATGCTCCTAGGTTTTTCACGCTCAACAGTTTCCGATGTGCATCAATAATAGACCTCCACCCAAAGGACATCCAGCCAACTTGACAACTGTGGGAAGCAGTGGAGTCAGCATTGGCCACATCCCTGTGGAACATTTTCGATACCTTGTAGAGTCCATGCCCCGATAAATTGAAGCTGTTCTGGAGGGAGGAGGGAAAAGGGAGGGGGAGGGGGGTGCAACTCAATATTAGGAGTTCCTAATGTTTGGTATAATCAGTGTATAATAATCAGTGTATAGCAATATATGTGGGGAATTGGGATGCATCCTCAGTAGAGTTGCAAAGGGAGGGTATATTTCCGGAAATTTACCAGTAAACTACTAGAACTTTCGTAATCTCGTGGCCATTTAGGGTACATCAGATTTTCACAGGTGTCTAGTTAGATTACCTTGCAAAACAATTCAGACCCCTTGGATTGCTTCACATTTTATTGTGTTACAAAGTGGGATTAACATGTATTTACTTGTATTTTTTGTCAACAATCTATACAAAACGGATGTTAAAGTGGAATAATCATTTTTAAAGATTAATACAAAAAAAGTCACTGAGCTCTTCAGTAAGTCCATTCTACTGCCAATGTTTTCCTACCGATATTACATGGCTGTGTGATCGATTTTATACACCTTTCAGCATCGGGTGTGGCTGAAATAGCCCGAATCCATTCACTTGAAGGGGTGTCCACATACATTATATATACAAAAGTAAGTTCAGGAGTAAAAAATTGCTTAACAAGTCACATAACATGTTGTATGGACTGATACGTTGCAATAGTGTTTAACATGATTTTTAAATGACTACCTCATCTCTGTACCCCACACATACAATTATCTGTAAGGTCCCTCAGTCGAGCAGAGAATGTCAAATACAGATTCAACCACAAAGACCACAGAGGCTTTCCATGGACCTCGCAAAGATAGGTACCTATTGGTAGATGCTTAAAAAAATTAAGCAGATGTTTAATATCCCTTTGAGCATGGTGAAGTTATTAATTACACTTTGGATGGCGATTCAATAACAGCCAGTCACTACAAAGATACAGGCGTCCTTTCTAATTCCCAGAGGAAGGAAACCACTCAGGGATTTCACTTTGAGGCCAATGGTGACTTTAAACCAGTTAGAGACTTAATGGCTGTGATAGGAGACAACTGAGGCTGGATAAACAACATTTTAGTCGGTCCACAATACTAACACAAATTGACAGAGTGAAAAGAAGGAGGCTTGTATAGAATAAAAATATTCCAAAA